>NW_026919058.1:0-15104 GCF_032062105.1 Saccostrea cuccullata | reverse complement strand
ACGGAAAATATTTTTAAAACATCTTCCCCCCCCCCCCCTTTAAAAAAAAATTCCTTTTTACAGGTAATATGGACTGTCATTTTACAAATCTATGCCAAAGCTTTTTGTGTTTCACGGGGGGGGGGGGGGACATATGTTTATAGACAAAAAAAGAAAAAATGCTGATTTTTCACCAATTTTAAAGCTCTTTACAACTAAGTAATTGTATTTTATTAATTTATTTATGTTTTATTTATTTGCGTAAAACATAAGAAAAGATATGAGATACATTTTATCATATTTAATACTATTTCAAAATATGGTGATTCTTGAAAGTTCGATTTCACTAGAAAATATCGTCTTTCCCCCTTTTTTCAAGAGCTAAAATTAATGATAATTTACGATCTAGCGCTGGAATTAAAATGGTTAATCAATTACCATAGAACTGTTCTTTGTATCAAACAAAGATTTAATGGCCAAATTGCCATTAAAATTGAATTTAATGGGTGCAAAATGTAGGCGGGAATCAAGAGTTAGAGTTCGTAGTTCTTTGGTATTTGCGACCGTTAATGCTGATTTAACGGTCGCAAACATCCGTTTTACCGGCTCCGCGTAAATACCAAATTAGAAGATCAGTTATTCCCATTCTAATGCAATCCATACATTTTGTTTGTTGTTTACGTCTTGTTTTGTCGAATTTTGTTATATAAAATACGTCACGGGGCATTGTGTTTTTGCGTCGCTCTATTATGACGATCTATAATAATACCTTGCTGTAGTTCTTCATTCCCGACACCTTTGCAGTTTTTGGAGACAAAGTCTTTCCACATTCTTTCAGAATCACTAATTGAAGTACTTAATAAATCAACCTGTTTTGATATGCACATGAAATAGAATGTATAAGGAAACTGTTTACAAGAGACGTGAGAGAGGAAAACTGAATTCAACAGTCAGATTTTCAAAATAGATTGATACTCTGTTTACGTAGGTTTGCCATCTGCATGAAGAAGTTGAATTTGGAGAGAGCTACTTTGTATCCTCTTGTTCTCAAAGAAATGTAAGAAATTTATTTTAACTGATAATTATATTACAAGTAACGCAATTAAATGTACAGAAATCGGAAGGAGGAGAATATTTAAATGAAAAAGAATAATATACCGGTATTTCAAATTCAGGTGATGATAATAATTTAACTTTTTCTCTTTTCATTTTTATTTGGCTTTGAAAAGAAATGTGGAAGTACGACTGCATCAATTTTCGGTAAAAGGTCGACTGAGCTCTGTCTTGTGTGCTGTGATTCCGATTTATGTAACAGCGATTGCGGTACGTAATACATTACTCATTTTGTTGTATGAATTGATCTTCGACCAATTTTATGAAAGTATTTAAAGAAGTTTGCAGGATGGCATTGTCACAGAGGAAATAAAGTAAATATCTTCTTGTGTTTTCAGGTAATAGAACAAGACCAATCCCTAAACCGTCTACCACCTCCACAACGACAACTATTCCCACCACAACATTGAAATGTAAGTACATTCTCGGGATATTATTTACTATTGTTATACACCGTACCCCCGCTTGAAAAGTGGGAGGGTATTTATACCCCTCGCTTGAAAAGTGGGAGGGTACACTGTAATCGGTATGTTCGTCCGTCCGTCCAGCAGTCCGTCCGTCTGTCTGTCTGTTACGCTTTTGGGTACCCATCTCTTATCCACAACTCCTCTTATACCGCTCGGTGAAATTCAATGAAACTTTCACAGAATCTTTATTACATATTGCCATTGTGCACCTCCTATTTTACTTTTTGATCCGACACGTATTTTAGGTTTCCCATAGCAAAACATGGACATTCCCATTATATTCTTACCTATGACGTGGGATATGGCAGCTTCTGAATAACATTGGATACCTCGAGTTATTCCTCTTTACACGTTACCGTAAAACAATATATAGCTAAACATGGACATTATGGGAGGCGGGGGGTATCCTTTAGTGAGCTAATTGCTCACAGTACCTCTAGTTACTTCGAAAATGTACAGCAGATGATCTAACCACTGCGATTTGCGGGTACCTCCGTCTCTATGTAACGTCATATTTCCATTTCTATTTGTTTTCTCTGTGGTAAGTCTTTGAATGTTAGTTGATTTCATTTCTTGATCATTCTAGGGGCATCTTAATTTCGCCAAGCACAACATGTACGCCATTTAAGGTAGGTCGCGGGTTTGCTTTTCTCATCAATTTTGGTACACAGTTTCGACGATCCGATCGGTTGTTTTGTGCACATTTAATTATGACGTCAGTTTCGTCACAAAGGCAACGTTGCATTGTTTCCCGTTTAATTCTCTGCAAATGACTTCAAGAATCAAGTAGACATACAAAGTTTCATGCTATTGTACGTAAACCGCATACATGTTTTATAATTAAATTTCAGTCTGATTTCTGCTGCGATTATGTGTTATGTAACGTATGTCTTAGGAAAAATGAAATACAATACCAAATGAAAGGAATAATTTATATTGTAAGTGTCAATAAACTGCTAAAAGTCAATCAGAATAAGACAGCGTAAAAGTAATGGTATGCAAAAAGAAAGTTATTTTAACGGAAAACTTAAGGGGCTGTCTTCGCGCAAGTTATTTGCAACCCAGGGGAACATGCGTATTGCATCATGACTGCCAATCTAAGCGGGGTCAAAAATGCGTATAATTTTCGGGATGGATTCAATCCGCAACACTAAAAATTGGTTAGATTTAATTAAATATACTTTTTCTGTTTTTATTATTATTATCATCACCATTATTATTTGGTTAGTATGTATTTAAGTTTCGTGTAGTCGCCTTGTTTTGCTTGCTAACAATTTGTGAAATGCATTCATAAACCAAATTTATTCAAACACTTGTACTATTAGACCTAAATGACTAGGGCTGGGCAATAATATCGATATTTCAATATATTGCAATACAATGACAAAAAATATCGTATCGCAATACGATTTTGTAATATCGATATATTGGCAATATGCTTAGATTAAGGAATTTGTCATTAAATATAAAAATGGACATATGAAAGTTTGTTATTAAGCCAAACAATAAGATAGAAGTTGTTTTGTGGGAACATTTCAGAGCATAACTTTAATGAAATCAACAAGAATTTTTTGTGTGTTGGTTACTTATCATATTTCTGTCCATTTTGCATGTAAATTAAAGTAAATATAGTAAGAAAATGCCATTTAAATTACATTAAAAATATTGCAATACATATCGCAATACAGTTATAAATATCGCAATATATCGCAATACGAAATCTCGGGCCAATACCCAGCCCTATAAATGACACTGTAAACAATTTACAAGTATCTTTTTTCTCTCTACATTTTAGAGCAAAAGCTTTAAGTGCAAAAGCTAAATGAAAGCGTTTAACATTATGCGTATGGAAATTTGAATCAGAGAATTTGAAATTAACAAATGTTTGAGAGTTGGGGCCATATATTATCTTGCGACTTATATAGAAAGTGCATTGCGGGTACCCCCACCTTGATAATTTCCTAAGTATCGGATTTTTTTCTGTACCGTTTTCGATAAAGTGATCATTTATGTGTTATGCCTGAAATTCCATTGACCATGAATTTCCCCAAAATACAGGAAGTAATATTTTATCACTAGCGTTGTTGTACCGTCGCTGCATGTTTAAAATTTTGATGCACTCTCGTGAGGAATGTTAATACCCTTCATTCTCACTTTATGATCATTTTATGAATTTCACAATACTAGTGAAAAAAAAGTTGCTGGCCATCCTAATTTGTCTCCGCAATAAATTAAATGCTGCATCTTTGTTACCTTTTAAATCTTACATAATCCAAATGTCCAGATATTTAGAGTACATGTAAACTTGTACTGTTCACGTGATAACGTTCAACATATGACGTTGTATACATAAATAACGCCCTAAACGCAACAATGTGGATATATAAACGCAAACTTTGAAATTATTTTGCAAAAAATCTAGTGAGAAGACATATTGATATTTTTATATCAATAATTTTGAATTTTCCTCATCTTGACATTTTGAAAATCTTGATTAATTCGTCTACGTCTTTAAAAAATTATCCAACCTTTCTAAAAGAAACTATTTTCACAAAATAGGCTTAAAAACGTCATTTTGCCATATGTTTCAATAGTAAAGCGTAAAAATGTACTATAAACTATACCGCGTTTACAGTAATATAGCATTAAAACTACGTAGGCAAATTTCATGAAAATTGCATTTACATGTAATACGCTGTAAATTCTAAGGAACATTACATCAAATTTTCAGGATATGTTTTCTCGTAAGAATTTTTATGCAGTAAACCCGCGACCTACCTTAAATTAGTAATACATGTAATTGTCTAGTAAGTAGCTATAGTGGATGCCAGAGCTTCCGTTATGCAAAATATCCCCCGTTTCAAACTATCATTGATGTCCTGACATTAATTACTAGACAGTGATTCCGCAAATGACGTTCATGTATACACACTAAAGCAATGGTATACAGAGTGATATAAATTAATTCACGAATATTTTGTTTTAGACTCGTTCCCATTCGACTGCTGGGAAATCTTACATAATGGATATAATATAACGGGCGTATACCAGATTTATCCCTGGGGATCCAGTGGAAAGTCCATAGACGTACTCTGTAACATGGATGTGGACCCCAAAGGATGGACGGTACAGAAGATTATGATGATATTTGTTTTAACAAATATATATTTTAGCACTCAAAATGAACCCAAGAATTATGTCTTTTTACAATATAGTTTGCTTTCTTCGGTTCCTTACGGAACAAATATAAGCTTCCAAAAAGTTAAGATAAAGCTATGATATGATTTACACTGATTCAATATTGCTCTCTCTCTCTCTGTTAAGCTAAAACATTGATTTTGATTATAAAACTTAACGTTGCTTTTAAAAATCTCTATTGGTATCACCTTCTTTTTTCCACATGTGAACAAAAATGGAATTTCACTGAATACACAATTTCAAGCAGCTGCCCTCTGTTACATGTATCTTCTATGACATATTCTTTGTTGTTCTTGAATAGGAAACTGTTTCTTGACGTTAAATATTTCTAGGTGTTTCAATGGCGTCATCCTTTAACAGAAAATTTTACTAGAAATTGGGAAGAGTACAAAGATGGTTTTGGGAATGTGACTGGTGAATTCTGGCTTGGTAATATTGAGTTTTAAATAATAATGGGACTGTAGATAAAAATATAAATGATTAAATAATTAATTAAATGAAAGGATAATGTATATTTTAATGCTTTTAATTGTCGATGAAATTAAAACTACATGCATTTTCGTAACATTTTTAATGCTCAGTTAAATTTTAGCTTTTTATAAATCCTTCTGCTTGATGTACAATACACTGACCCAAAACATATGCATATTTCATTCACCAAGTGATATTATAAATTGTGACCATATCTCTGAATGTGATTTATTATTAAATGGTAGGCCTAATCAGGAACTTGTGATTAGCATACAAATATTTGAAGCTGTACATACATTTATAGCAACAACAAAACGATTTATATAAACACTGTCATAAACAAATGTAGATGTAACATTTTTTATATTTCCGAATCGGTACTTCTTTGTATTGTTGACAAATTTTCTGTAATTTGTTTCTTTTTCTGTAGCTTTGTTCATTTTTAGCTCCACCGATCAGATACCAACACAGCTTATGCGAAAGTTATCCGTCTGTCGTCCGTCCGTCTACAGCTGGTGTCTAGCTGTCTGTCTAGCTGTCCTTCTGTTTGTTACATTTGTAACAATTGTTGAAATGCTTCTCCTCCTTCTATTTTTGTCTGGTTTCAAAATAACTTGGCACATATGTACTACATGCATATACAATAATTATATGTAATACTAGTATTTAAAAGTAAAAATCCAAAAATTTCACAAAACTTTTACTGCTCTATATGGCGTCGATTTCTTATGTCCTCTATTGGAATTTCGAATGCCTTCTCTATTCGAGTGTTTATTAGATCCATAGGATAATTTGGATTATTACAGATAAAATCCTGCGATCTAGACGACTGGAGGAATTCGTTGTATTTCCACTATAGAACTCTTCAGAATTAGAGGCGCGTTAAGTCGTCTGATTGGGACAGCGTGACGTTGCGATATACACTGAAAGAAATACCTATTTGATTTAACTAGTGTGCCTAGTAAAGCGTTCGACGTGATTAGT
The DNA here is from genome assembly GCF_032062105.1 of Saccostrea cuccullata. Taxonomy (NCBI): domain Eukaryota; kingdom Metazoa; phylum Mollusca; class Bivalvia; order Ostreida; family Ostreidae; genus Saccostrea; species Saccostrea cuccullata. The sequence goes on along the minus strand of NW_026919058.1, from coordinate 8,892 downwards.
AATCACTCTGTTTACTAGCTAAGATAGTAAAAAGTGGAGTAGTGGTAGTAAAGATACTTCAGTACCTAGTGAAAGTTACTTATAAGTTCTTAGATTTACTAATGTTATCTAGTAAATCTATCCAATACCTAGTAAAACTACTTTTAAGGTAGTGATTGTATGGACAGTAAATTTACTAGTCTTCCCAGTGACTTTCACTAGTTATACTTTTACAGTATATAAAACATGCCAACTTTAATCAAATTTTAGAAGTTAAACGTATTCGTCATTCCGATTAAAGAATAGATAAACTAATAGATATGAAAGAGAGCGAGAACCTTAAACTCAGTATCCATTAATAACAATACGACATTTCAGAGGTATATGCATTGTATACGTTTGTCCTAGACTTTTAAAAACTTTGAGGACCAAAGAAATTCACGCCATATAAAGCAGTAAATGCTTTGTGATATTTTAAGATTTTTACTTTTAAATATACCAAAAAACTGTATCGATTCTTCATTTAAAAAAAAACAAAACAATACTAGTATATGTAATATACACAATATAGTGCATATGCATTGGTTTTTGATTTCGAGGAACGGTGTTGCCACGGTTACTAAAAATAGAAATTTCATTGAAATTCATTTAAAATGCTACTCCTCCAACAGTTTTGGTCTGATATTTTGTTACACAAATGGACAAACCTAAGATGCATAATTTAATGCAACTGTTTTTCATTCTAATAAACGGTGTTTCCATGCTTACTAAAAATTTTAATTTCCGTGAAATTCCTTTAAAACGCTTCTCCTCCTACAAATTTGGTTTGCTTTCAGTATAAAATGGCCAACAAGTAGACTACACCAAGATACATAAGTCTGTGTATCGGTTTTTGATTCTAATAGACGGTCTTTCCACGCTTACTAAACATATGAATTTCTGTGAAATTCCTTTAAAACGCTTCTCCTCCTACAGTTTAATCCGAGTTCAATTATACATGTATAAATTGGAACACAAGTAGACTAGACTAAGATAAATTTTTCAAAATGCTTCCCCTCTTACAGTTTTAGTTTGATTTTAATATAACCTGGCACACAAGAAGACTTCACTAAGATACATATATTTTTGCATCGATTTTTGATTTTGATGAACGATAAAGATTTTTATTTTGAATATTTTTAATCATCTTTTAAAAATTTTATTTAAAACAAATATAAATGCTTTAATTTGATTCTTTGTATATTGTTCAACTGGTAATCCTATCTAACATATGTTTCTGACATGTAACTCGATGGTCTAGTTAATCTGCAAATCATCTTTATTTATTCAGGAAACGAGGTCGTTCATCTTTTGACAAAACCACACCGAACGCTGTTTCACATAGGTATCTCAGACACTAATGGACATTCGTGGTATGAAAGATTTGACAACATGAAAGTAGCATCTGAAGCTCAGAAGTACACCATAACTCTCGGAAGGGCCTCTGGAACTGCTGGTAAAGCAAAGATATCTAACGACATGTAAATCACATGACATTCTTCTTAGTCGCCTGCGTGACGCAGTGGTTAGAGCGTCTGATCTAGAGTCGCGAAGTAAGGAGTTGAACCTTAATTACGTCGGCGGTTCGAATTTCAATGTGGGACGTGGAAACCGGTCCTTCGGATTAATCCGTATAAACAAAGGTAGCCGTAGGTGCTGAAAAGAAAAAGATCCCTCACTGCTCAATGATCCTGAGTGCCGAGTATAGGACAAAATTTGCAGCTCTCCACCGGCAAATGGTGGCGTGTGACGGTCCATATATGAGTGAAAAATTATCGAGAAGGACCTTAAACAATATATACAATTTATCTCATACGTGTGGATGATACATGATATGCTTTATCCACGGGTGGATGCTTTATTAATAACACTTCCGGTTTTGACCCGATTCCTAGCTTCAAGGTTTTATATTATTGAAACTTTTCCTTGTTAAAATCCTTGCCCTTATAAAACAAATGATCAAGAGCAAAATGTCGTTAAAAGCAAGAAAAAGATTCGTACATGTCAAAGAAGTGTCTTATTTCATCAAGACTATTTGACGGATGTTACTCCCCCTCCCTTCCTTTAACTATTCTCAGAGAAAGTAAAGCCTAGCAGTTAAATTGTTGTTATGAGATTCCTCTAACGTCTTCAACAATGTTTTTTTTTTTTTTTTTTTAATTTTTTTTACTACGTATGCCTACCTATAGCCTAATAGTAATGCAGGTGTAACTTGCCATGGATCAACAATGAATCGGCCCCTAGCCGTGCCTTACACGTTTTGTACTGCCATCGTCCAAAGAGTTCATTTTCACCATCCCATGGTCATTACTACTTTACTCAGAAGTTCGTTTGTTTGAAAGCTCCAGCAATTCTCACATAATGTTTTCAAAGACGGAGATAGCAAAAATTCTAAATTTTGAACACGATCTACTTTCTTTCGAGGCAAATCAACATCAACGATGCTACGTCATCAAAATTTATACGTCATCAATTTGAATTAGCAATCATTCATGTAGTTTCACAGGGGAAGTCTCAAAATTTTGTTTAAAGGAAAGTCGTATGAGATAAAGATCATCTTTAGAACATCTTTAACCACTTCTGTGCCACAGGGCCGATTTTGGGCCGATCACACAGTTGCGTAGAGTGCCACGGGGCCGAATTTGGGCCGATTTTATTGAAATGAATTGTGACTTTGTATTTCTTTACTTCTACTCAACGTAAATAATTATTGAACTTTTACATCTTTTTATTGCATAACATTAAAGTTTTTATGGCTTATTTGTAGAATATCGTGAAAATTTCAGGCAAATATATGGATAAACAATGGAGTTTCATACAAGCGATGACGCCATGAATTTTCGAAATAAATGAGTTGTAGCTTATAGTGACGGTATTATTACCATTCAATGTGCTCAATGAACACGATTTCGTTTCAAATGTATATTTTTTCATACTACCGGTATTATCAATATTGAGGTAATACTTGTCCATTTAGCAGCAAGGTAATACTTGTCCATTTAGCAGCAACGGTTAGAATCAACGTCATTTTACGTACATGACGTCATTATAACAAGTACGTGCAAGCCAAAACTTGAGAAAACGTTCCGAGTTTACAGATTACCATTAACTATTGAGGCATTAGAATCAACGTCATTTTACGTACATGACGTCATAATAACAAGTACGTGCAAGCCAAAACTTGAGAAAACGTTCCGAGTTTACAGATTACCATTAACTATTGAGGCATTTAGGTTGATTGACTGATTGTTTAATTCCGTGATTTAATATTGTCAAGTTTATTTATTTTATTTTGTTGCGTATGAACAAGTTGAAATTCATTTTCTGTTTCGTTTTGTTTCCTGTGTTCGATGTATTTTTTGTAAATTTCCTAAATGCAGATTTTACATGCTGCTACTCAACTAAAAGCACCTGATAATTAAATATATTGAATAGATATTGAAAAGATAACCAAAGCTAATAAGTTTAAATGTTTTAATGCTTTAATTGTATTCCGAAATTTTAATTTTAATCAATATTCCTTTTTTTTAATATAACACATGAATTCAATGTATTACAGTGAAAGGGGTAATCATGATCAGTTTGACATGACCATTTTTCTTCCAGAATTTTAATGGAAAATAAATTGAAATTTATTATTGAAATTTCTAATGAGAAAAAACACATGTATGGCAAATTAACGTGACAATCGATTTTCGAAAATTTTTAATTTTAATTAATTTTGTTTAAATGCTATTGATCTTTCTATTTTCATTGTTTATATGATATACTAGTATCCTAAATATATTCCTTACACTAGTGTGTCAATGTGAACAAGAGTACAGATTATTTAGATTTTTGCTATGGAAGTAAAAATTGCGTCTCCCTCTGATGATGACTACAAAATCAAGTTTACGTGAACAAAAAATACAAAGTGTTGTCATATATTTTTCTGATTTATCCCTTTGAATTAATGCTAATCATGCATCAGGTGAATGACATCTTCGGGACTAGGTAAATATAAAACAATTATTGAAAATCTATATCTAAAACTGCAGTAGAAACTTGCCTAAAACGCAAAATGGGGTGGGGGTAGAGAGAGAGAGAGAGAGAGAGAGAGAGAGAGAGAGAGAGAGAGAGAGAGAGAGAAATGAAAAACAGGAAGTAAAAACAATATATTAAAGGTGATTATTTTTTATAATTCTCACTATTGTTGTCGGCTTCAAGAAGAAAGTAAAAACGGCAAGGGGACAGCCGTCTTTCAGTTTAAAAAAATTAAACTAAATACATGTAATATTATTGCAAATTACTAATTTTTTTAAATGGGTGAAACTCGCTCCATCCCCACCCCAACCCCCATCCGTTAGTGTTACGTACGTGCTACGAAATATGCGATTTTTTTTTTAAAATATCGACCTTTTCCTAACTTACTGTGTGAGTTCCATTTACATTATGGAATATGTACATGTGTGTAACTGTACTTTTGAAAACATTATATCTATAGACAAATACAATTTCAGAGAGAGAGAGAGTGTGTGTGAAAACACAGTTTCTAAAACATCCGATTAATTTTGAAAGGTTTTGAATACATTATTATAACGCTTTAAACTTATTGAGTGCCTTTTTTGGTAATTCTCAAGTGTTGGTTTCCTCAGTTAAATGAGTATAGCATAAAGTGATTGAGCATTTTATTTTTTTTGGGGGGGGGGGTATTTTTCTTTAATTCAGGGGGATGTTAAATATCAATTTATTGAATAACTGTTCGTGTTTTATTTTAGCTGCAATTATGTAGCCCTCTCCAATTTTTTTATCTAGTATTTTTTGGAGAGGGTCCCTCCCCCCTGGGGTGGGTGGGGAGGGGCTACATAATTACAGCTATACACAGTTTTATTAAACCACCAATTCTTTTTAATTATGTTACTATGAATATTTTTAAGATACAAAATAAGAAAAAAGTAAAATTTTGGGAAGTCTCTTTTAAATTTTACTAGGATGAGTTTATGCATGATTAAAGTATTTATTTTAATTCATAATACGATCGGTACATTTAATTAAAATTTTGTTAACGCTTGTTATTTGGACACTCGGAATAGGGTTGAGCCGCAAAGAACCGGGTCAAGCCTCGCGAATATATACACCATTTGAACTCGTTGGTTAAAGCAAATATCAAATCACACAATATAGATATCCTCTATATATCAATCAATCTTAAGTAATATCCATTTACAAAAAATATACCCTCATTAAACCAATGCAACTTTACAGGTGATGTAAGTTCACGTGATCATGGTGGCGCTGGTTCTATGGAGGGTCGTCCGTTTACGGCATACGACAGAGACAATGATTTGTCACCTTATAACTGTGCAGATAGATGCAAAGGAGGGTGGTGGTTCAACTTTTGTGACAATGTTTTTCTAAATGGACCACGTGATTTTCATGCAGACAATGTGTACAGTAGCCGTCTTACAATGACAACTTTCAACTCATCCATCCTCATGATAACTCGACTGTGACATCCAGCATTTTAACCAACATTCTTTGTTACATGTAGGTAAAAAAACAAATTTCTATTTCTTGATAATAATTGTAATAATAAAAAATAAAGATCAGACAAAATTTGATTTGGTGCATTTCTAATGAGGATTAAAATATTTTAATACTATAAGTGGTTCCAAGGAGTTCGTATTCTGTTCAAACGAATTTATCATTATTATGATCTCGAAAAAAAATCCCTGCAGTTTTTACTTAAAATATAAATAAAACGTAAATGACAAGCAAATTAACACATTAAAGAAATTGTACCGTAATTTTTCAAAGTAGAAGTAGTTAGCATTTTCTGGAAATTAGGAATACATGTAGAATATATAATATATTTTAAACTATTTAATATCTCGGTAACATCTCTTTACAAGCAATATAAGCTGAGCAAATATTTACAAACTGAAACGTCAAAATCCAAACGGAAAATTAAAGCAAAATCACCAATTATCTTCATAAATCTGAGTTTTTTTTTCTATGTAACAAATCAATTAATTAATCAAAATTTGTGATATCAATAATGTAGGTGGAATCCATATCACATATGGAACGAATAAGCATCTTCCTTTGTCTTGTTTAAAGGCCTGGTAGAAAGATTCTCGTTTTTGTGAGGAGAATTAATTGTATGGAGTAGAGATACTAATACTTGAATTCCACGACCAAGATGAACCCTTGCTTCATTTTGTAAAGAATTTTTGAGTGTTTGAGTTGAGTTACCAGTTTACAGATTTTGTCACGTGTTATTGTGAGTTTTGCTTAATAGGTTGTGAGGATGTTTGCCAGCGATTTTGTGTCTTCGTGACTCTCGAATAAGTTGTCAATTAAACTTAAATCCGACTTTTAAATAAAATTTTTAAAGATTTTTTTTTGGGTATTTTCTTTACATACAATACCTTGATGAAGGTAGTTATAATACTTTGATCAATCTATATAGCTTTATCAAGCTATATACCTTTATCGGGGTATTGCGTTGGACCTGTTAAAAGAAGACATATTATTAAGAATGATGGTTTATCGAATGGAAATAGAAATATGAAGAGAGATAACAAAATAATCTGAAATAAAATTACTATGATTATCATAACAAATATGACAGTAAAATGCGGAATAATATTTTAAAATACAATGAAATCAAGAAACATAAGACGATAAAATAAAGTGCGATGTTGATATGATACAAGCAGACATACCGGAAAAACAAGACAATTTATTAGAATCATAGGTTATTGAATGGAAATGGAAATTTGAAGAGACTAGATGTAAAAATGATTAATGTGCACAAATTGCTATGGGGAGATGATTCCTTATCTTCGCAGGAAAATGAAAAAAATTTCGGTATTGTTCAAAAATTTATTCAGGAATCAGGTCGTTTTAATTAACACTTTATAAATTGTATTATCTCTATTGAAATTATTATATTTTTATAATATCAACACTGTATTTATTATTACCATTATTAATACCCGGTAATTGATATTATTTCCTCATTCAGAAAACAATTATCTTTGTTCTTCTATGTATATGTATATATTATTGTAAAATTTTGTAAAGTATGTTGTATGGCTATGCAGATTTTATATAGGGGAGAGGACTACCTAAGTTGTTAGAACTTGTGTCCGATCCCTTTGACATATTGTCAATAAAATATGTTCAAAACACTAGATACAAGCAAGCAGATCATAATATTATATATACTCCAGATACATTTTAATTATAACCTGTTTTCTCTTGGATTCGTGACAATAATTATGTATGCTTATGTATTGTGCATAATATTCAGGCATTTTTTTTAACATGACCAAGGTTTGCTTACTTTCATGTACAATGCATATACTACATTTTTGAGTTAAATTTTTCTTACATCATTTACATGTAACCAGATATTTTATTTTGTTAAATTGTATACTTATGATTTTACGTTAGACAATTATTACGTCTATAAAAATTAGTGCAAAACCATGTGTTTTAGGTCACGTGATAAAGAGTATTACAGTATATAGCTAAAATGCATACATTTATGTCAGTTCATGTTTAGTTTTATGATTTGTGAAAGTCATATAGGTAATATTAGTAATAGCATAATATTTTGTTGAGTTAGGTCGTAGTTGATGTAAAAGTGAAATGTCAAGATTCCCGCACTTTCTACATCCGGGTATTTCCAAGATGGCTGCGCCCATACACATGTTATTGTTTACATCACCATCAGTGTAATTATAGCAATGTAAAAGTCAAGTTGATGTTGTAAGATATCTTAGTGTAATATTTCAGAGTTATGTTTATCAGTGCATCAGATCACAGTGACTAATAATAGTAATTCAGTCTATATTAAGTTTAAGGTAGCTACTCTGTGGTTGTGATACTTTGTGTCATAAGATGTCAGTATTATTTTGTCAGTCATATTGTGTCAGTCAAGTTCATTAGTTAAAGTCTCAGGATTACCAAAGATTAAGTCACATGTCAGCGATTTTTTTCTACCAATTGGGAATGGGTCCGATACCGGTTCAATTGGGAAAAATTACAGCGAAGAAAAACAGGCGAATTTTCTCTCATTTATGCAAATGCAATGTATTTTGCTTTCATTCTAAATTAATTACACATTATTCCTTGTTTTAAAGAATAAGCAACGAGTACTTATTGTTTTTTATCGCATCATCCAATGCTTTGACATTTTCATGCTTTCAATTTGTCAAAATGTATGACACTACGCTGTCTAACCACAATGTCCCGCCAAATTACGACTTTCTCTACTTTCGATTTAAGCGGAAGTGATCAATTAGTCAACTTGACAGTGCAATGTTTCATTTAACAAGAAATGCGATTTCGTCGTAGTCTTTTGCATCACAGTTGAATTGGGAATTTTTAGTCACAGAAATGGGAAAAATTAACGTTTTTTTGCATTGGGAACGGTGCCGTTTATCGGTACCAGTTATATAAGGAAAAAAAACGCTGCATGTCTAGTCAATGTTTTTGTTTACATTGAAATTACAAGTTAACTGTTTACTTTCCACATACATGTATCTGTATTGTTATTTGATTATTACATGTATCAGTCTCTAGTCATATATGAAATTAATGTGTTCAAGAATGTGTATTATAAGTTTTTGTATTCAAGAGTCGGAGCCAATAAACGTTGTTTGTATTTATACTGTCTCCTCCTCCTTTTTCAGAACTCACTCCATTTTGAAACCGGTTACACTATTTGGGGGCTCGTCTGGGATGGAGACACCAGAGTTTGAAGATCGTCTGCTGCAGGGGAGGTCTACATTGTGTTTAGCAACCTTGGAGGCCATCTTACGGTTTTGTGAAGATGTCGGCATGAAGAAGGAAGGTTTAGACACAAGGAGCAAGGCCATCAAA
>NW_026919057.1:0-15079 GCF_032062105.1 Saccostrea cuccullata | reverse complement strand
GCGAGAAAATGTGTATGTACAGAGGGGGGATAACCATAGTTGGCATGGTTATTTTGAAATACTTTCAAAAGGCTTCTTCGCACTTGAAACTTGGGTGGAAACATCTTCATTTTGTGTAGATTCAAGTTTTTTTTTTTACTGAATAAAAATAACCACATAGTTATCTGGTCATTAAGTTCAATATTTTCATACCAATCAGCTTATAAGCCTTATATGGAGCAGCTATATCTAAATTTTAAGATGAAATTTTCCACAATGTTATGTATGTATACAGGGAATTATTTTTTAATGTCTTCTGGACACAAATGTAGAGAATTTTTATATAAAAATAGGTTTACCTTCAAATGTCTCCAGCATATCGTCAAGAGCTCTTTGATTGGTCTCCATAAGGTCCGTAGCTCTTTCATATTTTCTAACTAAAACATCCCCTATGCAGATAAAAATTAATAAGAATAGAGTGATTTCTCATTTAAAATTGGCAAAGAATACACAAAAAATAAATTTTAAAAAAAATACAAAAAAGTTTGAGGTTTAGCATGGGCATTTATGGAAAGAGAAATTGTAGAATCTTATGCTAAAAGAAAACATAATCACAGTAGGTAATATTATATTAAAATGCAAACATTTCCACATAGTGTACTGAGTAAAAGCATAGAGAAGAACATGGCAAGGATCATGCTCCACTCTCTAAACAATTTTTTTAATTTTAAAAGTTCATTATTTTGCTCAATTGAGCTGTAAGGTAATTTGAGTTTTTCTGATGCACAGGCCTGGGGGCAATAAAACTTAGATGAGCTCACTTTTCCACTATATAATCCTTTGGAAAAAGTGAGACTGAGATCAAAAGTGAGCTCATCTAAGTTTTATGGCCCCCAGGCCAGTTGTCCATTGTCCGTCTGTCCTGAGATTGCAGTGAAGCCTAATGCATGGGCAACATACACACAATTTTATATGAACATTTTTTAATTTTGAGTGAATTCATGGAAATTTTTTTTAAAAATATTTGTTTTTCAAATCATGGTGTATATATAACAGACCTATGGTTTAAAGAAGTTCAGCTTCATATATTTTTGCTTGGAACATATCTCCTTAATTCTAAATTTGGGAGTATTTTTACTGAGTCTCCTTTGCATGAATGGTACGTAATAAAAGAGAAAATAAAAAAATAAACTTTTTTATAGTTTTGATTTTTTTTACATTCTTTTAAAGGGGCTGGAAGATTGTGGCCATTTTAAGACTCTCTTGATATCCTTAAGAAGAAGAGCTCCATACAATGGTATCCAAAAATGATCAAATTATGAAACTAAAATGTATGAAATTTTTCTTTTCTAATTAAAAGTTTACAGCTTAACATATCATATCTAAAATATTAATCAGACATATCTGGTGGTTAATCATTCCTTTACCCCTAGCCAAAAAGTTCGAACTACATTGCGTATGACCTTAAGGGGGCAATACTTTGTGCATATTAGTAAACTCAAGCATATTTAAATTTTCAAAGCAACTTTTTACTAATTCATTAATTTTAACAGAATTTTTATATTAAACACACAAAACTTTTCAACTCTTGTACCTTGCTTTTCTCTTATCTTTTGACCATAGTGTATCAGAGCGTCGGTGAGGAGATCAGTTCTGTTTTCCGGAGTCATTTCCTTTGTGATGCAGGAGAAATGGCCAAGATAGGACCAAAGTCTCTCTATCCCTTCTCCATCAGTTAATCCATTCCCTAGAGTTTGCCTTGGACTCATGATCATCTGTAAAAAAAAAAAACTAAGATAAAAGCATTAAAGTATTAAAACAGTAATTGGCATTAACCATGAGAGATAAAAGAATGAAAATACAAGGAAACCATGAATCACTAATGAAAGTTTTTAGTTGCTTTAAATTCCATGTAAAGGGTATCACATTAAAAAAATATATTATTTAATCTTGCCTGACAGGAGGCTGTATGACCATAGGAATGGAAAACTGGAACAGAGAAGGTGAAAGACTGCAGCAATTCCTTATTGCCTGTTTTCTATGGAAAAAGAGTAAGTATTTTTGATAAGATTTTCATTTTTTGGAAGACACATTTTTGACTTTTTCTCAAGAACCAATAGTTCAATTTTAATTAAACTTGGTAAAAGCATCTTTGGGTGATGTAGAATTTGTATTGTTAAAATGGAGTGCAAAGTCCCCTAACCAGGGGAGATAATCAAGAAAAGACAAAAATAGGGTGGGCAGATTAAATTATCTTCTTCTCAAGAATCACATGGCCAGAAAAGCTGAAACTAAAGTAGAAGCATGCTATGATAGTGTAGATTCTAAATTGTTAAAATCATAACCTCTGAGGGTTGGGCGGGGTCACACTAGGGAATTAAAGTTTTACACAGAAATATATAAGGAAATCTTTAAAAATCTTTCTCTCAAAAACCACTAGGCAAAAAAAGCTGAAACATGTGGAAGCATGCTAGGTAGTGTAGATTCATAATTGTTCAAATCATAACCCAGGGATTGGGTAGACCACCATAAGGAATTAAAGTTTTACATAGAAAAATATAGAAAAAATCGTTAAAAATCATCAAGAACCACAGGGCCAGAAAACTGAAACTTTTGTGGAAGCATCTTGGGGTAGCGTAGATTCCAAATTGTTCAAATTATGACCCTTGGGGAAGGATGGGATCACAATACGTAGTACAAGGGGGAAATCTGGTCAATTAAATCATGGTGAAAGCAACCTAAGGTGGGGAATGGGGCCCATGGCCTCTTGTTTTTTGTGTTAACTTATATTGATGAAGTCATAGAGAAAAACATTACTCTAATTAGTAATGCTGTATAAAACATGGGATAAAAAGAAACTTCCATGATTAATACTTAGATAAGATTTTTATCCAACTTGTGTGATTTTATCCTCTTGCCAAGGCTTAGGAATAAAATTATAGCTAACTTGATGCAAATGTACCTCCAGATGTTTCTTTAGGATACAGGCGATATCATATGAAATGTGAACGCTTTTGCCTGAATGCTGTTCCTTAAACATTTCCAATAGGAATATTGCATATCCTAATCTACAAAGAAAGATTTAAGTTACTTAGGCAATTAAGGCATCTGAAACCCCAATTAAGTTTTCTGATCAGCATATTTCTTGCACTGTCTGTTTGTTGGTAAAGAACGAGTGCACTTATGGGCCCCGGTAAAATGTGAAAAAATAAACTATCAAATAAAGCAAAATTTTTCATCCAAAACATTCTAAACCGTTACAATTCAACAAATTTTACCGCTAAAATTCACGAATATAAAGAACAAAACCATAGAATGTGGCTAGGGTCAGCCAACATATGTGATTTTCTATAGTAAATCGAGAATGATCATTCATTTCAAAGCTTTTGTTTACTATGAGCCTAACTTTGTAAAAACTTGTGGGAGTGACTAAATACGCATAATACATTTATAAAACTTGTGATAAAGTAGGAAATTTTTACACGATTAGGCTGGTACTTAAAATATTAAAAATGTACAAAAAGTGCAATATTTTTCCTATAGTGAGTGAGAGCTATTTACCTGTATGACCCATGTTGAACCCGCTTGTGGAATAAATTATTTAAAATACCCATAGTCACGTGAGTTATACCCAGGTAAACACCCCTTAAATGTGCTCACTGTAAAACATCGGCAGGTTTTGTATCATTTAGTCAAATTCATGCTGCTTAGAAATATTGTATGGATTTGTTTTAAGAATACCAGAGGGTTATGGGAGTTTAGTGCCATTCATAAAAGTGTGAAACATTTTTAATATTCATGCAAGACAGTGAAACAAGTATTATTGAAAGCCACCTAAACACTCCTTTGTAATTTTAAATTCAATGAAACTATTATTGTATTTTTTTTTAAATGCAATAGTACTAATTTCTTTGTTTGATCATTTTGACTACAGGATCACACAACTTCACTGAATTTTTTAAAACAGATATGGCGCAAAAAGCAAAACGCACCTGACTATGATCCAACATCAGATTGTTCAAGCATCGATTTAAATATCTATTCCCCTTCCTTTACATAAAAGAAAGTCAAAGAAGGTTTGGTATGACTTTTCCGTATTTAGGATATCCATGGGCATTCAAAACTATTCAATTGTTTCAAATCCATGTTGATTTAGGTGATGCTTAACATGCTTTTTACTTAGAAATATTCACTAGAAGCTAACTCTTACCAAACAAGAACGATTTGGTGATGTATTCTAAAGTAAAATGACACATAAAAAGGGCCCATTAAGCATTGCTTAGCTTAAGTGCACATGTCCTTTATCTAGTGTAGAAATTTAAGCTCAACTGTATATATACATGTATATATGTATTAATTGTCACAATTAATGTCAAGTCCATGGTGAGAACTACCATTTAACAATAACTCACATTCAGGGATGTTTCTAAAAACAGATACTGCAGCTGGTATTACTAATTGTGATGTCATAATGCAAATAACATAATACAATTTATAACATAACATAACATAATGCCTTATATGAGTATTAGAAAGAAAGGTTTAAGAATTTCTTAATAACTGATAAAAAAAAAATTAAAACAATTTTAGCCTTTTGATTCGTTACAATCCCTAAATAAATAGATCTTGGAAAAAGCATTAATGGACCTGCCACTTCAGTCAATGAAAAATAATCTATAATTAAATAATTTTTTAATGCAAAAATAATCTGAAATAATATATACCTCGTGGTGCAGGTAGAAAATTTTCATATTTATAGTTAGAAGATTGTTTTTAATATATCTTTCGGTTTTAGAAATACCTTTCTCCATGTTTTAAGCTGAAAAATTTTTGAGGGAAATCATGACGACATGTAGCCCCAAAAACAGCCTTCTCCGACAGCTTGGCATTCTTATTCTTAGATCGTAAGGTATCTCCTGCTTGGAAGTTACTGCAATCCTAAAAATGGTATATACCAAATGTAAAAGAGGTAATTAAAATTTCAAAACTTAACTAGGTTGGCTCCTAGTCATCAAAAGTATTGAGATTTTCTTGTCAAGCATATTTTTAGAATCTATAAACATACTGTAAAATCACAGATTTTGTTGGGGTTAAGTTTTTATGGGTTGAGGAATTATTAAATCGCTGTTCATGGGGATTGAATTTTGTGAGAAATATTGATGTTAAGTATTTAACATTTTACATTTTGTGGAGTTAAGTTTTAGATCTTACTCAAATAGTGTTAATTTTAAGCTTGAATCAGGCTATCTTTCTGATTGACTTGCAAGATATATATGATATGATAATTGCCAAGTATGATATTAGAATTCATGACGGTAATTTTGATACATAATTTAGGACCAACATAAATCATTTCAATGCTCAAAATTATTCTGTGTGCATTTTGCATATAAAAAAGGAATCCATAATTAACAATTTTAAATACTTCAGAAAGAGATAAAATTGATCATTTTCTTCTAAAAAAAAAAAAAAAAGAAAAAAGAAAGAAAAGAAAATTAAGCCACAGAAATAAAGTTCCTCACTAAATATATTTTGGTATTGAATTTAATTATGAGGTTTTAATTAAATATACTTTAATTAACAATATAAATGTACAATCCAAATTTATTGTGAGAACTTAGAATATCTTATGAATTTTATATACAGGTGACAAGACAATAAGCTGCTCAAAAGCTGAGGGGGGAACCTCTAAAAATTGTAAGTAAAAAAATATAAATTCAAAAAGAACATGACTAATTGTTTATTTCCCACAAGATTAATTTTTATAATCATGTTGAACATTATTTGAATCTGAGTTGAGAATCAAAACTTGAGTAGTTCTAATAATTTTTAAAAGCATATACGGTATATGTATATCTCATTGTAATTAAACTTGGAGAAATATAATTTGGAAAAATATTGGCTTAGATGCATAGTAATTGGTGATTGATGAACATTGCCCACCTTGGTTTTAGTATATGAAGTCTTTTCCTCATAGGAAGAAACAAAGTCATCGACTTTGTCTTGCTCCACAAAAAAGTGTTCTGAATGTTTTGGATCAAGCCAGCTTTTCCCAGAGGAAGTTTTCCTGACAAGCTGGAAGTCTGCATCCAAGCAATAAAATGGAGTGTCTGTCTGTTCAAAAAGGTAAAATTTTAATTTAAACCATATATTTTAATAAGTTAAAAAAAAAATCAAGTTGTATCTTGGTTTATTCGAGTAGATATTTTAGAACCATGTACCTGATAACATGCAGGACAACTACAACCATTGTCAAGCCCTTCAAACCGCTCACAGAAATCCATTTTATAGCAGAAGTGGCGGAACTGGTTAATAGTTTCTTCCATTAAAACTTTGTAGATTTCTTTTTCCTGTTGTATTTTCAAAATTTGAAGAATTGTTAATCACTGATAGTGCAATTACATAAACACAGGTTGAGACCACTAGATCTTTTGATGTCAGCATAAATATGCCTGTAAATTTGTTATAAGTTTACTATATCCACTGATGAATGAGTTAAGGCAATATGGGCTACTACAAGTTATAACTCAGTTAACGTGTGTTGAAAATAAAGGGCAACTGGAATTGTCCCAGGGAAACCCATTTTCAATTCTTTTTTTGAGATTCATGAAAGAGATATTAAAAACTCATTTAACGTGTGTTGAAAATAAAGGGCAACTGGAATTGTCCCAGGGAAACCCATTTTCAATTCTTTTTTTGAGATTCATGAAAGAGATATTAAAAATGATGTATAATTAATGTTTCATTTCTATGCTCACATTTACAACATTTGTTTTATGAAGCCTTATATCAACTCATTATACATCGGCCTTAACCATTGTTCAAAGAGATAAGGGTGCTTTTTGTAGATAAGGTACTGAAATTGTTTTTTCATGCGATATACATGAAATCAAACTAAGATGAAATTAATGAATCTGTACCAAGAAATTGATACCTCAAAATAAATTTATATTCCAAAGATGTTTATTGATTTAAATTAAAAAAAAAAACCAACATGTAAATAATAGAATGCCAGCTTTCAACATGAACAGTTTATGGAACTGCACAGTAGCTCTGTGCTTGAGAAAATTTGGACAGATAATTAAAGCAGAGAACTACAGATCCAAGCATTGTAAAAACCTTCAATTTATTCCGACAATTTTTTGTCGCTCACAATGGGTATTTTTTCATGTAGATTTTATACTTTCCCCAGCTTTGAAAATAATTTTAAATGGTATTTAAGGAATGTTTTTCAGTTTTGTGTGAGTTATTGGTGTGTGAATCACACTGACTTGTCATGTAGGCATATTTCATGAAGCGCGCTAGTTTTTGGAGGATAGATATTATCCTCTAGAAACAGAGGATGGAGGTGTCGCCACCTTACGGACTTTTCCAAAGAAAGGGCAGTCTAAACCAAACAAATAACAGCAACTCTTGCATCTCAATTAAGTCCCAGTTTATATACCGTACTCTGATTTTTCAACCAAAACAAATAAAAGGTTAAATTTCATATGATGATGGTTAAATATTGGTATTTAAATCATTTTAACAAAGGACAAGATAGGGTAAGACCAGTATTTGGCCCCCGATTTTGGGTGTCTTTCAGAATATGATCCAACAGTTTATCCATGGCATGAAAACCTGTTTTCACCCCTGCCACAAAATGAGTACTGGTTTTAAGATTAAGAATATACAGAGGTCGAAGTGAGGTCAGATAATAGGTCAATTTTCGAAATTTATCATTTTTATGCAAATTTTCACTAATTTTACAGCACATTTTCTTTCGGAAAACATAGAGCACACGCTTGCCTATTTCCCAAATTTATATATTTAATACACTGATATCAGATGCAGTAAATGTGTAAAAATCTGAGATAGGCAAGTGTGTGCTCTATGTTTTCCGAAGAGAAATGTACCCAAAATATGATGAAAATCCACCTTGAGAATTGAGGAAATTCTGGAATATGTCCTATTTCTGAACCCTCTAGTGGCTTCCATGTAGCCTTTGAATCAAAATTAGTGCTTGTCTTAAAGTAAGCATCATTTTAACTTCTTAACTACAAACTATCACAGTTTTGTCAGTGTTCTGATTTTTATATAAAAAATTCGGCTGTTACCCTATCTTGTCCTTTTGGTAATTTGCTGTCAATAAATTATTCATTTGAAAGCTTTGTTAAAGACCCGGCCTTTCCTGTCTGAAAATTAATTATAGCCAACCTCATTTTCCGGTACCATAATTATGTGTTAACAGCATATAAGTTTTAAAAAACATATTTTTGAAAAATTCAGTTTCATTATTATTTCATTTAATAAGACGGTTGAGGAATTTTTTTTTTTGATGTTTGCTCTTCTGCAAGGGACTACAGTGGGCGGAGCTACTTTCCCTTCTGTATTAGTCTTCTATACTGTTGTATGTGTATATTTCTAATAAAACTGAAATATTAAGACCCCTTAAATAAATTAGGATCAATCTCCATCTACAGCAAGGTAAGACCGTCCCCCTTATCAGTTAAGACTGACTTAACTGCAAGATCATCACAACATTTAAGGGCAATTTGACTGTGTCAACGCTGTGTTAAAACTATGCGCATATCAAGTTACGTATATATTGATCAAGATCAAGTAGATCGGGCCTCGTTAATTAGGAATTATAAACATTATAATTGAATTTTTAAAAAAAAACTAGTGGAAACTGTGTTCATGTCCCTTTAAAGCCCTTGGGCCTCTTGTTTTTATGTAAAGTACTTTTCAGACAAAAAAAATTAAGGGGTACTATATAATATATCATCCTTACTTCCTTAGATGTGTACTTCTTTTGGTGCTTAGGCAGTCTTGCAGTGAGTGCTTCACAGAAGCTCTTTGCAGATACGTGACTTTCTAGCATCAATCCATTTAGCCATCTGAGTAGGTCAAAGTGAAAGGCTATTTTAGGATACATTGGAGAAGAGGGCCACAGATTAAAGTCTAGCAATGTCACTGGTTCTTCTTCACATGCACAGAACTCTATTGTACGGAGATGTTGTCGACCTGTAAGAGTTTGGTTTGTAGACAATAATTGTGAAATAGTAAAACAAGTCATATAATATCAATTACAGTATTATGATATTATTTAGGGATTCTGAGAAAGTCCAGTTTGCAAAGATAGGTGGAATATTGGCAATGCTATGCTTTGTACCAAGACCTATTGAACATACATGTATATAAATATGGGTTGGTCAAGAGATCAAATTCCATGAAGCCTGAAGGGCTTTATAGTGAATTTGATCTTGTACCAAGACGTGCTCATAACCTTTATGACCTCACATTTTTATCATTCAAGTGCTTTAAAGATGTTATATATATTTTCATACGGAAGAAAAATCCTATAATTTCCTGCTAGAACTGAATTGCTATAAATCTAAAGCACACTCTTGTGATTTTGTCAGAGAGAAAATTCATCTCTTTGGTTAAGCAATACTTTGAAATTTTTGAAATTATTTCATTCATGAAAGGAACTTTATATACATATTGCTTTAATAGTGTTATTTAAAGGGAAACATTTGCAAATGTAAATATATTTGTCTTTAACATTCCTTACAAATAAGAATTTTGTTCATTTTCTCAGGAACAACAATGAATGAGCATGAATTATCTCCATTCTTATAACAGTGCTTGATGTCAAAACTGTGCAATTTTGCTTAAAAATGACTGAATAGCGTAATTTGTAGTTACTCATCATAAAAAAAATTAAAATACCGTATATACTCGCCTATAAGTCGGTTTTTTGGGAGTTAATCTCTGGTCTTAAACTCTGTGTCCGACTTATAGGCAAGCTATTAAAAGTATTGGTTTTATATGAGGTCAGTCCATCTGGTATACAAGCTAATTTAATACAACCGACTTATAGGCGAGTATATATTACGGTAATGAAAATATAATAAATAAATAAATGCATTTTATTTTTGAAGATTCATGAGGTACATGAACTAAAATTCTTCACGCAGGCATTTTTATAAGGAAAGGAATTATTACACATGTTCTTAATGAAATATTTCAAGTTTCAAAAAAATTACGTTTATATACTGTAGAAATACATTTTTGCACCGAGTATTAATTTAATTAAGCTATGTAGGCACTAGGCAGTTACAAATTTTCCGTGAAAATTTGTCCAAGGGTACTTAATATAAACCTAAGGCATATAGTGACAGTTTAAGAAATCTGCGTAATTTTCTACCAGCAAATTAAACAGAAGATTCCGCGGAAAAAAGTATTTTGAGTCCCAGGAAATATAAAGCACTTCGTTGTAAATGTGAATTCATTATCAGGATGTCTTACTGTATCTCTTCAATAGGATTAAAATCATTTAAAATCATTTTATTTAGAATTAGTCAATATTGTTTGACTTAAAATAGGTATTTTGCGTATGGAAGATACAATTTCAAAGGAATTGAGCTATTGAGAATGTCTTGATGCTTCCTTCTTGAAGGTATATAATCCCGGTTATCAGGATAAGCTCGGCGATATATATCATGAATAGCCTGTCCAAAATATGGGAAAGATTATTTTGCATTTTGATTTTAAAACTTTCATTTTCTGTTAGTTGACTAAATTTTGTGTGTTAGGAAGATAAAAACAAAAGTTGCTAAAACTTTCAAACTGCATGTTAATGTCATTTACCTTTGTCATCAATGACAACCAAGTCTTTATGATATTTGTTTGGGCAGTGTTTATGTTTCACTGAGCACCAGACAGAATTCTCACATTGATATCCAATAAAGGTACCATTCTGAAAAAAAAACAATATTTAATTTGCAATATTTGAATTATACATTGAAACTTTAATATTTTTAGCTGATCAGAGCTAGGAGCAAGTTATTGTGAGAGAAGAGCCTCAGTAGTTCCCTGATTGTTATGTATGTGTCTTCTATGAAGATTAATGGACTTGATTCCTTCAAAAAGTACGTAGTTGTCAGTGGAGACACCAATAAAAAGCATATTAAGGTAATGAGATTCAAGTTATTTTTAGGTCACCTGAGGCAAAGGCTCAAGTGAGCTTTTCTGATCACATTTTGTCCATCATCCGTTCTTCTGTCTAGCTGTCCGTCCATCTGTAAGCTTGTCACTTTTTGACTTCTTCTCAAGAACAAGTGAGCCAATTTTAACCAAACTTGGTACAATGCATCCCTGGGTGAAGGGGAATTTAAATTTTTAAAATGGAGGGCAAAGTCCACTTAGGGGAGATAATCAAGAAAAGCCAAAAATAGGGTGGGGTCATTAAAAAATCTTCTCTCGAATCACAGAGGCAGAAAAGGTGAAATTTATGTGGAAGCATCCTGGGGAACCCAAGTTATAAATTAAAATATAAAGATTTTTTATAAAATAAAATACTTGGACAGAAAAGCTGTTTGAAAGCATCTTAGGGAAGTGTTTATTTTAATTTGTTCAATTCATGACCCCTGGGGGTAGGGCGAAGTCCACAATTTGGAATCCAAGTTACACAACAAACTACATAGGAAAAATCCTTTTTTAAAAATAAAAAAGTGCTCTTCTCCAGAACTACTGAGCAAGAAAAGCTGAAATTTATGCAAAAGCATCATAGGGTAGTGTAGATTTTAAATTGTCCAATTTATGGCCCCTGGGGTAGGGTTGGGTTTAAATATGTATTATAAAGGGGAAATCTGGTAAACTGAAAAGCATGGTCAAAGCTAGTCAGGTGAGTGATGAGGTCCATGGGGCTCTTGTTTATTTTAAAGGAATGGCATTTTACAACCAGAATTAAATTGCTATAAAATTATTGGTCTATTCTATAGTGTAAGGTACATACCATCCATTTTTCAAACACATGTAAATGTGGATTTGAGTGGTTAGAATGAAGGCAACCTTCACACATCACCCAAGATCCAATGCAGTCTAAGCATCTGTAGAGATCTGTGGTTGACTCAAAACACTGACAGCAAGTCATTTCAACAACAGAGCTTTTTTCTGTTGCAGAAATTAACAACTTTGGAAACAGCTGAGTCCAGTTCTGCATACGCTTCTCTTTCCCTGTCTTGTATCCTTATTAAAAAGAAATAACTTTTTTGGATAAAGGATGAATTGGTAAGACTTAATACTTTAATTAAAGCAAACTTCAGGTCATTATCTATTTTATGATATTCCCAAAACAATTGCATGTAAAGCAGAATGGTAAACATTTTTGGTTGATATTGAGTAATTCACTTTGTACAGGTCATGGTAAAGTTTTGTAGGTTTTCTCCTTGCCATTGTAATGATTGTAGTAATATGCAAAGTACCTTTAAAATCTTTTAAACTGAATGATTTCTATAAAATGTTGTTAGTGTCTTAGTTATAGGTGAGTATAGATATAAAAGAAAGTTGTCTTACCATAGCAAAATTATGGCATTAGATTTAGAAGTATTGGTTTGATTTGTCTGAGTGCTTTTAAATAGATCAATATTTTTAAAAAATTAAATAATAAAAAAAAAAACTATATGAAGGTATTTTATGTTTCATTTAGTTTTCATTAATTATATTTTTAATTAAAAATGACAAACATTTGCAAGTCTGTAATTGCAATATTTTCAGTCATAATGCATTTGACACTGATTTATCAACTTAAATTGGGGTTTCCTACACATAGAATATAAATAATATATCTAGGCCATCTGAGTCATTCAGATGACCTATTGCTTTACATTTTTGTCGGTCATCTGTGTTGTGTTAAGATTTGAATATTCTCTGAAACTGCTGAACAAATTGAAGTCAACTTGAATATATGGCATCTATTGGTGAAGGCCAGGGAACAAAATTTATGAATTTCTTCGTCCCTGTCCTCCCTCCAGCCTGGGGTTTGAGGGGTGGGGCTTAACCATGAAAATTATTACCATCTTTTTAAATCTGGACTCCTATAGACACTAAGCAGTCAGACTGTTTGCATAATTGTAATAATTATAAGCATTGAATCTTCTACCAAAAGTGTGAAATTGAAGAATCAAGAATCAGGGGTTTTGGTGCTAGAATGGGCACCAGTATATATAATATACTGATAATGCATTATTTCTTTGAAAATTTTCTTCACTTCCCTTTGGCATTAAACATCAAATTGTAAGAAATGATGAGGAAAAGTGTCTCGACCAAAATTGTTTGGTATTTATGGAAGGGCTGGGACGATATATTGAGATATCTGTGAGAACAATAGGGATATGGATACAAATGAAGAAATATTGAAATATAGCCCCAAAAACTCTGACTTCAGTTTTTCTTTGATTATTTAACATTTGGGGTTTTATATTTAAAATATAAAAATAAATTAGCTAACTAAAAAGTTGTGAAATAAATAATAATTAATGAATGCATTGGATCTTTCAAAATTGTGAATATCATGGCCTGTGGTTTAGAACATGAACCAATGGTAAGTTGTTAAATGATGCTGAAGTGAACTATAAGGCCCATGGGCCTCATGTTTTAGTTTATATAGTTCAGTTTGTTAATAACAGAATTGGGCACTTTCTCGTTGTAGATCACCATGGGAAATGGATTGTTTTCAAGAAATGAAGTTTTCTAAGTTTTTTTTATATTTATTTTGATGTATAATTAAATAGTTATGCGACTTACTTCTTGTCATTATTTGGTTTTTTATTAATATAAACACTAGTTTCGCAACTCTTTAGATATGGTAGATCTGAGCATGTGCTAACCTCTATTTACTTTCCAATTAAAGTTTTAAAATAACTTCCAAATGTAGTACGTACATTTAAGTGATTTTAAACTGATTTATTACATAATGTTGGGTACTAGACAATACAGATGGGAAAGAGAAAGAACATTTAGAAATGCAGTTTTGGATTGTCCTGTACAGCACTAGATGATATTGATATTTGTTGGTTGTATTAAGAAAAATTAGCATACTTGAATTATTTTTGTCATCAGCTACATGGACAATATGGTCCTCAGTGGAGGTTGATTGAGTAATGCAAGGTTCTGCAATCTCTGTTGGATCTGCTCCTAATGTCTGACGAGAAGGTAATTCATTGTTGTTGACAATAACAGTTTTTTTCCTTGGACCATAAAAGAAAGCTTTTTGCTTTCTTTTACGTTTTTTGATGTAATAATGATCCATCTGTTGGGAAACATTAAAACATTAATCTATTATAGGAAAAATATTATGAATATCTCATGGTAACATTGTTATGGCTGCACATTGCTGTACAATATGTGAAAAGGGTAGACAAGTAGGGAATATTATATTATTACAAAGCGAGAAAAAACCATTGTGTCCTGGAATACAAATAAAAAGTTTCTAATTTTTTAAGACAAAAATAGAAAGAAGGAGGGGAAGACCAAGCAAAACTATTTGGATGCTATTTCCATGATCTTATTAGACTGTATCTGTACTGGTTTATGTTTTAAAAATGGGAGAAATAATAGGATGAAAAAATAGATGGATAGAATACTAGTAATCTTTTTTAGGTCACCTGAGCAAATGAGTTTTTGTGCGGTGTGTGTGGTGTGTTAACATTTGAACGTTTTTAGCTTCTCTGCATCCACTCAACCAATTTCCACCAAATTTAAGATAAAGCATCTATTGGTGAAGGGGAACAAAAATTGTGAATTTCATGGTCCCTGCCCCCTGGGGCCTGAGTAGTGTGGCCAAAACCACTTAAATTGATGCAATATTTAAAAATCTTTTTTACTCTTGGACATCAAGCAGTCAAACTGTTAGCATGAATGTAATGACCGTTGAGTCCTCTACCAAAATTGTGAAATTTAAGGCCCCGGGGTGAGAGGTTCTAGTGCTAGGGCGGGGCTCTATTGATTATATAGTGAAAATGCATTATTTCTTTAAAAATCTTCTCTGTTCCTGGGTTTTAAATAAACTTAGTAATACATAGTTATGATGAAATTGTTTACCTCTTCAAAAATTGTGAATTTTAATGCCCAAGGGTAAGGGGTTCAGGTGTTAGGGCAGGGCTCTATAATGATTATATATAGATAGAAAATGTAGAAATTATTTGAAAATCTTCTTCTCTGTTCCTGGGTATTAAATAAACTAAGTATATAGTTATAATGAGCAAGAATGCCTCTTCCAAAATTTTGAATTTTTTTTGCCCAAGGGCAAGGGGTTCTGGTGTTAGGGTGGATG
>NW_026919056.1:0-15562 GCF_032062105.1 Saccostrea cuccullata | reverse complement strand
AAGTATATGATAAAATTATTTATTCTGTTAACTATTAATGTATTCTCTTCTGGGGGGAAATAATGAGAGTAAACGGTTTTTAATCAAAGCTTAAGTCACCAACCTTTATTACATAGTGAAACCCAACATACATGTATTGGGCTACCGCACACAAGCGTTTGTGACGTCACACAAAATATGTTGGGTTGCCGCACACAAAGGGTTAAAGCGATACATGTACCTGTATGAATATTCTTGAAACAGTTCGCTAATTTCTTTCATGTAGAATCTCTTTCATCATTTTAATTTTTTCTTTTACTTTCGAAATGCCTTAAATTTCGTCTTAGCAAGTTCCTTTAATTGATTTAAATTCTTTTGAATGATTAACTGTTTTTCTCAAAAATCCTTCGTCAACTTAAGACTTGTAAGCAGACCAGGAATCCGAATGAATTGTAGATCATTAACAAACTTAATCTTTAATGATAGGTACATGTATAAATGATTCATTCCTATATCAACAATATGAAATACGACTTACCTTGTCCTCTTTTCAACCATTTCTAATACCCAAGTACGAAAATCTTGTCTGCCAGTACATCTGTTATATTTTCTTTTCTTCTTCTCATGCCATAAATGCTCTCGTCTATTTCAATAATATTCAAGCTCCCCCCCCCCCCAAATGAAATAATTAAATTTGTCATACAAATCTATAGTTGGTTAATGCTTGGTGTTCATCTATAAACAACCTCATTACTGCCACAGTTCATTCCGAAATTCCGTATACTTGATAGACCACAGGCTCCAGAATCATGAAACTGTTTTAAATCTTAAGTCAGACTTAAGTCCATAAATTTGCATTTATAACTTAAGATTGATACTAAAGTGGATCACAAAATAATGAGTAAGGGTTAAGACTGGATTTTTGTCTTAAATTGTAAGACTGCTTATGGGCAGTCTTAAGTTTGAAGATTGTTCTTAAGTTCTGTCAAAATAGCCGCTCTTGTTGGTTTCTTATGACAGACAAACCATGAAAATCGACGCCGATGAAGGCGTCTCCCTCGCCCTCTGGTGTTCAGAGATAGGCTTGACCCCTTAGGTTTGCACACAGAAGAATTCTTTGAGAGGTACCAATTTAGGCGCCCGATAATATTCCTCCATAATCTAGTGAGTGGTATTGTTGAGCATCACACTAAGAGGTCTTTTGCACTCCAAAGGATACTCCAGCTTCTCTTATTCCTCCGCTTTGTAGCCACGGGTGCTCTCAATCTAATTAAAATAAGATGTTAGATCCGCTCGCATACTCGCTACACTAGCGATTCACTCCCGCACGGATTTCGGCTCAAATTGTCAGTAAACGGCTATTTTATTTATATGTGTTACCTGAACTTCCTAAATGTAGTTATCCCAGACATAAATCGATCCAAAAATATACAGAACAATCCATATATCCGTATTTTTCGTGTTTGTCAACATCACAACTTAACTGACTTTGATAGATTTTATTTTGGGACAGCCAATGAGATTTAGGATATATAGGGACCGGATTTCTTTGGAATTACTATTTTATGCCTTAATATCGCTGTTTACGAAAAAATGACATGGAATGATTTTAGTTATCGATGTTTAGTGTTACTATTCATCACAATTATTTATAAGCATCGACATTAATTTGCTTTATTAAGTTATTCTAAACTTCAAGTGCAGGTCTCAGTACATCACGCGTGAAATGTCTTGGCTGCTGAGTAAAGCGACAAGTAAATACAAAGATTTATTTTACATTGTTTTCGCGTTTAACGAGATATGATTTCGACAGTGAACAAAACTTTCGTCTTATTAGAAGTAAGTTGAATGTGAAAACAATTTATTCTGCCTGCAATCGCCCGCATTTAAACATTTTGAACCATTACGGATATGCTGTGGAATTGTAGCCCTCTCCAGTAAATATCGGATAAAAAAATCGGAGAGAGCTACATTATTGCAGCTAGTATTAACCTGCAGATTTTTTTCAATATTCGGTACTCGTGCCAGTACCTACTGGCACACGGGGCCGTCTCATCCAAAGGACCGGTCTCCACCTCCTACAGTAGGGATTAACTCCACGACTAGAGATCAGACGCTCTAATCACTGCGTCACGCGAGCGACTAATGGGCGTACAAAATTATATGAAATATGAGATATATGCGAGTTAAAATTAATATAATGAGTATATTACATTGCACTTACGACTACACTGCAAACAATCATTCTATGCCTAAGAAAAATGAATGTTTCACTACGCCACTTGAACTAAATTATGTAAATATACATGGGGAAAAATTTAATGTCAAATTGAAATTTCGGGAGAAATATCGTTACGAAAGTCTCGGCATAATTATATTTTGTATCGAATTGTTAATTTTAAGATGCTTGAATTTCAAATTATAAACAATAAATAAATTTTAATATTTAAACGGCAAAAGGATCTTCTATTTGTTAGTGTTATACATCAATTATTTTCTTTTAGTTCACTTTGTGAAATCGGAGATGTTTTGGTTTATCCGATACGAAACTACTTGTCGAATGAAAAACTCGTAAAATATGCATACTTCATGGTCAGAAAGAAGTGGCTTTGACGGCAATTTTAAAAAGATTTTCTGCGTTTTGTTGGTAAGATTGGTTGCCAAGGAATTTGCAGTTGCTCAGTCAGCATTGTATATTGAACAAAGTTGCAGTTGCTCAGTCTTTTGAAGGCTGGTAAGATTGGTAGCCAAGAAATTTGCAGTTGCTCAGTCAGCATTGAATATTGAACAAAGTTGCAGTTGCTTGGTCTTTTGAAGGCCATTCAACAATTCTTCTTGGCTAAAGGTATAAATCTAGACAAAGTATTAGATTCACAGCATTTCATGGTAATAATTATAGTACATTGAGTGATAAAATATGCAGGTGTGTTAAATTTAAATGACAGTCGCTGTATCATTCTTTCTCAAGATACCTTACATTTTTTGAAAGTGTATTTTTGATTAACTATTTTAAAAAAAATATTTTTAAAATATTAATTCATATTTTCATTGACAAATGTAGGTTTTCAAAGAAAAAAACGACATATCTCTCGTTTTACTTTGTACATAAACTGTCGAACCATCGACTAGCTTTAAGCCCACAGCATCTGATGCCGACATATGAAAAACAATATGCATGAATGGAGTGTTTTGCTAGAACAAATGGAACATGCCAACCAAATAGCTGTATCTATATGGACAACTCTTATACGTCGTGGCTAATTAGTTGTCCTTCTCAGTGTGGGGAAAATTCGCGAGTTTCTGCAATATCCCTCTTTACTCCTATATTCGACAATAACAATTGAGCATTGAGGGATCGTGCCAACACCTACTGCGACATAGGACATCGCGGTTTTTAAGGTCCCTTCCGAAAGACCAGTCTCCACGTCCCACAGTAGATTCGAACCCGCGACGTGGCTCAGGGATCCGTTTTACGAAAGAACAAACAACTGATACCAAATTATTCTGTTTATACCTTTTTATTTGAAATTAAGATGTTTAAGGTCCTACGCAACGTACATTACCTGTTGGTAGTTATTCAAGAAATTCTTAATTTAAAATGAATGTCCACTAAGATGTTCTGAGATAAAATATCAGAATGTATTACCAGGGGTTTTGGAAAGATAGTATATGACGGAAATTTGGTGTTTTTCTTTGCAAAATAAACCAAAAATCTCAAACATACCGTATAAGTAGAATTTTTAGCGAGGATTTAATTTTGGCATGCTGACATCGTTAAAATTGAATATCGCTAAAAATTAATTGCCTATTATTCGCAATAGCTTCTTCAGTAAGCAATTTAAAATCGCTTAAAGATATGTATGCCGTGTTAAACAGTATTTTTGCACAGCTGAAACCAAACAAAAATTTCTGGAATATGATAAGCTACCAAAAATGAAGCATTCTCGCAAATTCGACGAAATTTTATTCGGTATTAACAAAGTACTGATCAGGAAAAGAACACGATATTCTCATGCATATTTATAAAGGACTGACGTTTATCCTGGATCTGCGCATGTGCGTGGGAAAAGCATCGCGAGAATCATCAGGTCGAGGAAAATATTTTTTTTGTGACGTCTGTTCAGTTAGGGACACAAATAGACCAATCAGCTCAATGAGTTGCATTTATGGGTTACTACATAAAATACTACATGTGTTTTTCAGAAAGGCTAGTTTTTTTAAATCGCTCTCAGAAAGACTTGATGCATTATGTACATTATTATCAACTAATCCCATGCTCATATTTGCATACAAATGATTAACAATGATGAAAATTAAAGTTTTCCCCACTCCATTGTACAGGTCCGTTTGTTTCGAGTTTCCCCGTGCTGTACTGCTAGTGGACATTTTCGGTTGGGTGAACATTTACGGATCTTCAGTATGGAGCGCATTATGCGCAAAAGATATTTTATGTCAAGTACAATGTATGGAAAGTAATTTAAACTACTATGTTTACACCCTGAATGGGATATCGTCAATAATCCCTTTTGTTTTTTTAATATGAACTACATAACATATGTAGATGAAACTTACATACCATACATCTTGCCTTCTTAGAAATATAGTTGGGCTAATAAAATAAAATTGGTCAAGGAATTCCAGGCCTCTAAAAACTATTCCAGTTTGAGGGCACAACCAAGCATTTCGATGAACAGCATTAAGAAAAATTAATTCAGGTAGGTAGCATCGTTTTTCTTTTTAAGTGGGTGGGGGGATAGAACAGTTAGAATAAAAATCAACTACAGTACAGCTCACGAGTTTTCCGCATAAAACACGGGGCACCGTGGACCGAGAACCCACGCTTTAGCGTGGGCCTTGAAAATAGTCGGCACCTTTGAAGTAGCGGTTTCAGCGCTCCGTGTAGCACGGTGTGTCCACGGTGTGTCCACAGAGTGTTGCGGTGTGTCTCCACCGTGTCGCACGGAGTTTATGACCAAGAAATCTTACTATTTTTTAAACTCACGAACATGTGTTACAAATTATAGTTTTATTTTAACATCCGATGTCAGCTAGCTTTGCGTGGCTTTTTTTTCCCCTTGACGTCATTCCATTTTCCTCGCCTTAAAGTAATAAATAAATCGCCTAGCAGTGTCAAGACTGAATAATCCTATTTTTGCAACTCATTTTCAGATGCTTTTAATGCATCCAAAGTATGTTTTCGTGACAGGAAATCGCTTCAAACTTGAACGCACACAGCCAACTGGTCAGGTAACATGCCTTAGGCTGTTTATGGATTATAGTGAAGTCTGAGTCTATTAAATAAATATATTACGTGAACACATCATTGTATTGCATTGATTATGCAAAAGGTGGTCTATAATAAAGTAGTTTAAATCAAGATCATTTTATATTCGATGATAAAAGTTTTAAAAAAAAGTTAAAACAAATGTTAATTTTTTCTGTTTTATCTTTGTTTCTGTTTTTTTATGTGTATGTAAGGGTGTGTGTGTGTGTGAGTGTAAAACCACTCTGTTGGTAGATTATTTTTTTCAAATTAATTTTTTTTTGATACCTCCCCCCTAATTACTTCTGAAATATACAAACACAAATCTGGAAAATATCCATACCCAAAATCAATAATAATTCTTGCGTATGTAATTCCTAGAATCACATATTTAATCTCTTACACTGTTTTAGTTTTTGTGTTAACGGTGTAATTGCACTGTCAGTGTGTTTACTGTGTTGTTAATTTTATATAGAAAAAAATCACTCCGATTTATTCATGTCAAAAACTTTCGTTAAAAATCAATAAAAGCAATTGATATATACATGTATAGTTGTTTTTTTAATTTACACGTGGGGGAATAATTTCAAAATCACTACAAAGTGTTCTTGTGAAAACTTGTCGCAGCATCAAGTATACTTTTGATTCTTGAATTTCCATGCCTCTTTCAGCTGTTTTGGGTCTAAATTTAACATTTTTAAATAATTATTTTACCAAACTCTGCGAAAATTTAAAATTACATTAAAATCAAATAAGCATAAGCGTTCATTTATTTGGTATAATTGATGCGAGGTGATTACTTTTGCATTTATTTGATCGATTTATAGAAAATTGTTTTGAAAAAAAAATATTTTCAAGAGAATGGATAAAATTTCAAAACCTTCAAAAAGATCAGCAATTAAAAAAAAATAAAAATCTTCGTTTAGTATTGAGATATGAAATTTATAGAGGTCTTTTCCTTTTTATAATAAAACAATGTTATTACATGACATGCATTTTTTTTAAATTAACATTGACTCCCTGACTTTCTTTAATATTAATTTAAAGAATTAAACTGTTAGGCTAGATGTGTTTTATTCAATTTCAATTTGATTTATTCAAATAAGTTTGAAAAATTATAATAAACTCATAGCGCGCGGTGAGGCCCTGGGTGCCCTCTTTTGAGGAAAGGCGTTTGTTAAAGTTTTCATATTGTGTTAATTTTTAAGCGGTTAGCTTCGCTAGCCGCTATATGGCATGTGTCGGCAACCGGAAACCTCCATAAGGCGCTACCTATCGGCATCGCTTTATCGCTCGTAACCTTATCCTTCTGCAACCAAAACCGGAAACTTCCACAAGGAGCTACCTATCGACAACGGTAACTTCAGCAAATGATTTGTATACTGTCGGCGTAATACGCCCCCTGGTTAGAGATTGACAATATGCTGTGAAGTCTGACTAAAGCCAGCCCCTACTATATCACTTCGTACTAACGAAGTATATGCTGTGTATGTAGAGGGCTATCATAACGATTATATCGAATTCTTATTAGTATATTTACCAAAGCATTGACAATACTTACAACACTTACTTTTAAGAACTGAGAATTTGGTCCTTATTACATGTGTATCGCGCGATCGCGATTTCTGGCAACTGTTAGTTTATTTTTGAAAGTTGAACGATACGGTTTATTATATAGCAGGTTGGAGGTTATTACAGACTGCAAAAACATCAGCAAATCTCCCGATCGAGTTTGATTTTCCTTGCCAAAGTATTAAGAAACACCATTTATTAAGTTAATACCTGAGAAGCGCTTTTATAAAAACACCGAACGCATCTGTAAGTTTTACACTTTTTGTAACGTTTTATGGAAACAATAGGGTTACCTCAACTATGAAACGTTTGTTTTTCTTCTCTTTTCTTCTCTGTCTAATAAACAGATTATAAAAGCTCTGCTCCCAGGGATAAATTCTCTACTCCGTCTTTGATAATTTATAAAAATCGATCATAAGGGATTACTTACTATTAGTTTTGTAAAAAATAATGGAGCACTTAAAGTAGTAAAATCAATTTTGAAAAAAAAAATGGAGAAATATATATTAATTTTAATCAGCATTGTGATCCTCTTCTAAAAATCAACCGATATTATTTTCACAGAAGAATGAGGTATGAATAATTTTGGCAATTAGCAAAAATTTAAAATATATACTATATGCTTATTTATAAGTTTTGAAAATTTGATCAATTCCTAGGGAACGTATTATTAGCTGTGAAAATACTTTTAAAATTTGAATTTGTCCAATTTGTCGATTATTGTTTTAAACGTTTGAGAAGAATAAAATTAAAATACAGGTGTTTAGAGGCACATTGATAGAAAAGAAATCTATATTGTATATTGTTTAACCGACATATTGAAGAAAGTGACACTGATAACTTCTTAAGTTACACTGATTTTTTAATGTACATTTGAATTTTTAAATACTAGTATTGATTGATTACACAACTTTCCTTTTCATGTTTTATTTGAGAACAATATTGCATGAAGAGTATATGATAAAAAAAAACACCTTATATGTCCTTATCTAGACATATTGTGCAAGACTTCTTTCAAATGATTCTCATATACCATTTACTTTATTCAAACATTTACTTGTTTGAAAAGTCAATAAAATATATTTCATAAAGCTTGATAATCTTGTTTACTCGCCAGTCTTCCCGTAGAAGTAGTAGTTTATAATATTACTAAAGGAAGTATTCAGTATCTGTATCAAAATACAGAATGATCAATGATCGATTTTAGAAGAAAAGCTGACTCCTGAAAGTTCAAGAGGTGGGATTCGTTGCCTAGAAAAAGTAAGCATCCCTCGTTGACAGGCTAATTATATTGCCGCGATGAGCCTTCACAACTGAATCTCTCTGATATCAATTCATTTACAAAGTCTCTCCTCAGCCATCCTTTTTTCTCTGACTAGCCAGCTGTAGATCTACACTACTCCAAATCCATTAATCTAAAGAATTTAACTTGTCATTTTTTTAGTTGTTTGTTATAGTAGGCTTTACAATTACCTAATTTCAGATTCAATAGAGAATAAAAGACAATGAAATTTTCAACATCAACATAATTTTTTTTTATCCAGAGAACAATTGGATGCCATCAAGAGAGAATTTTTAAAAATGCACTTCCTGTCTTTCAAACTGAAGAAATCTCATGTTTAAATTTTGAAACATGCATTTCAATCTTATTACAATTTATTTAAATGTTCCAAATCCGCTACCGCTTTTGAAACATCTAACATCCCATTCGAGGTCACATCAGAGCGACCTTTCAATTATGAATACATGTACAAGTAAACACAAACACTTTGGCCATGTAGATTCAAGCCTCGGTAAACAGTTCTCAAATTAATTCCACGGCTACATATCATCATTATTGATACTGTCTTACGTTGAATTAAAGTAATTTTGGAATAAATTTCATGTATCTTCTTCAGTCTGGCATCTAAACGTGAATAATGCAAACGAAAGAGCACAAACTATACAAGATACCCCACACGTCATACATAACACAACTTTTGCAATGCATATCTTTTTACTACAAAACTCCTCGGGTGTTTTGGTTGAGTGGTGAAAACAAGAAACCAATCTGAACTATTAGCCAGGATTTCGGAGGAACCATTTTCTTTGCCTAATCGAAGATTCACTCTTACATGACCCCAAATAGGATGTTGTTAGATGTTTGAGAAGCAGTAGCGGATTCGGAACATCTAATTTTAATTAGATTGCATCCATCTGTGACATCAGTTTGGAATGTTATTGGTTTTACTATTGAGTAAAGTATTACAAAAACAGAATGTCTGGGTTTTTCTTCTCTGATGACATTGGACAAAGATATGCATACTTAAATATCATCATTTTATGCACTTTTTCGGTACATATTAGATGAAAGCATGCTAACCGCTTTTCAGTACTTTGATTTGATTATGTGGGGGGCGCCCGCATTTGTTTTTGTGCAATCAAACGTACCCGAATCCAAGCATTTGCAAGAAGAAACCACTGGACAATTAAAAGACAGACGGGGGATTTAAATATTTTCTTTATTTATTTATTGGGCAGGGGGAGGGGTGCCTGGATTGATCATTGATCCTTTGACATTCATTGATTTAGTTACTGTCCGCATTATTCTTTTGAAATAATGTACATCTTTTAGCTGATTCTCGAATCTGGATTTTCTGGAACCCCACCTGAAAGTGTTATTTTAATTCAAATATATGTAAAACTATGACCTTTTATATAATCATCATTTGTCTAATGCATACTCCTGAAACAAAACTTTGATAGAAATTAATATCAATGTTCTTTCCAATTAGAGTATCGGTAGACGTTCACATGGATCTAGTTTCTTTTCAAATTAAAATGGGGGGGGGGGGGGTACGTGCGAATTAAATGTAGAACGATGAACACGTCCTTATTTATTTTACTTAAGTAGAACACACAATTTATACTGTCGTGTTTAGTTTGTACTCATTTATCTGTTTAGGAAAAAAAATAATAAATTTAATTAAAGTAAACATAATAAATTAACTTAATAAATCGACATTTCATAGCTTTGTTCGGTATCGAAACCAGTATCATGATTTTACAGTAACACTGTGCTTCTTATTCGTCAAAAATTATTCAAGTCGTTTAGCTGGTATCCAGCCGAATTACATAATCATTCAACATACAATCGTAAACTTGGTGAAGCACCTGTGTTTAAAAGAAATTGTCTGAGGCGATCCGAGTGTGTACGGTAGCGGGTAAAGAGGACAATAGGTGTCACTGCAGCATTACACAGAAGACCATTCGCCGGATTTCACTGGAAGTTAGTTACGCAACATTACGGCGACAGGTAGACTCTTCTTCAAGACAGACTGAATTTGAGAAATTCAACACCAACACATCCGTAATATGCAATCTACAAACCTTCAACTTCTTCTTACATTAAATAAATATATTTTTTTAATATACCGACGTAAGAAAAAAATAACTATTAATGAAAAAAGAAGATTGATGTAAAAACCAACCGGGGAAAGGCACAAATTGTTTAAAGATGTAAGCAAAAATTATTTATGCTATCACCCTTCCCAAAGATAAATCCATATGATATAAAGTTTCGGCTTTTTTCCTTGTCACACTTTCGTAGATTATAGGAAAATACGAATTAAGCTATTTGCGATCATCTTGTCAATAGATTATCTGACCTTTTACAGAAAAATGTAATTAATCTGAATTGGACAAAATTTCTAGACCCCCTCGATAAAAAAAACAAACAAACAAACAACAACAAGCTAGAAAATAAATATACAATAAAAAGATAAAAGATTAACCTAAATTGATATCATTATTTTTTTAACTCAAGCTCCTATTGTTCAGATCGAAAAATATGAGTATGGCCATACATTGCCTCAGAAGCAAATTGGAAGGGGGGCTAAGTGTAAAAAAAAATATACCTTCAAAGAAACCTGACAAGCAAAAAAGTACATTTCCAAACATGAAAATCCTGCTTTTATTTCTGAAGGGGGGGCTAAACCTACGAAGCAATATTCAATGTCTCTTCTAAGTATATATTTGGGAAAAAAGTGGGGGGACCCCCCCCCCCCCCCCCCCCCCCGGTTCCGACGCCTATGTCATATTTTCATAATCGACAAAAAAAAAACTTGCAACTAATGCATGGTCAAACACTGATTCACAACCAACGAATACTCAGTGAGATATTTTAGTAGTAATGTTTTAATATTTTCCTGCGTAAGGTGTTTATTAAATACATGTATACAGCATAGATGTCGGGACCTGGGGCTAAGAGTGGGAAGGTCATGGCCAAGAGGAAATAACACTATTCCTTTTGTGGTCTTAGATTTTTTGCGTTTATTCCTTGTTTATGTGGACTTTTTGTATGTAGATTATGATTATGTACTTCAATGTATTTTTCACATTACTTTTTGGGGAAAACTGCGTAAAATTTGATAATTCCATCGCGACCAAGTAGCAAAGCAGCGTGGCATGTGCATCTACACTCGTCGGACTTCTATAGCATAATACATTTATTTAATATTTTGCTTGGGTTGTATAGGGAGTAACGTTGATGAACGGGATATATGGTGGACAATGCCTTTCTACAAGAAGTGTTCAGATCCATGACCGATATATATACCTCAGTTGATTGACAGGTGGAGCACGTGGATGTAAATTAAGAAATTGGAAATTTAATTGTTTCGGGTTTTCAAGGTTAATTTTCACGATTTTGTTATCTGTTCAGAAATCCAGTTTTTACCGGTGAAGTAGTGTTCTACAGAAATCATTTAATAAATCTTGTTAAAATTAAAATTACACGTAAAATCGAACAAAATATGTAAATCGAATTTTCTTGATAGTGATAAATTAATAGTGAAGAATTACAAGTACGTTTAATTACATTAATTACTGTACATTAAAAAAATTTACCGGCAGACCGTGTATGTTCTTATCTGTAAATAAGCATTATTTTTTCAAAATTCAAAAAGAATTGTTTCTACATATCTTGAACTAAGTATCGAAAATACAATCTGTTTATAATCTAAATATTTTTTAAGTTGCTGTAGCATGTATCGTTTACTCATAATTTGGTTTTTTTATGAATGAAAAGCAGTACATGTTGATGTCAATTCGACAACCATTGTGTTTTTATTACACACAGGCCAAAGACACTCGTTTTAAAAAGGTCATTATAAATCTTTACATATTGAAAGAGTTATTGCCACGATAAAATTATTTGAGAAAATTATTTTGAGAACTCTGAAGATTTAATAAAGGTTTGTTTCATTAAATAGACTTAAAAGCAGAATTGCAACATCGTTACCTATTCCTTCATCTAAAATTTACATGCATGTTTTAACTTCTAAACATTAAAAGCGATATATTTCTAACTTTCTTTAATAGACACGGTGTAACACGGGCACCGACACGGTGCAAAACGGAGGGTATAATGGACGAGCTTCCTGGACACGGAGGGACACGGTGGACTTCTTGTATATTGAGAATATACACACACCGTGGTACACCGTGTACACGGTGTAACACAGAGCATTTCACGCGGTGTTTCTTCCACCGGGCGTTGCGGAAAACTCGTGAGCTGTACTGTAGCTCGAAGAAATCTGACAAGTAAAATAGGTTCCAATATCTATCAGTACTAAATTTTATTCACTCACTACAATTTACTGCAGGCACGTAGCAACGGGAGGGGGGGGCTGGCCCCCCCCTTTTTTCCCCAACATTACCTTTACTATAGAAAATATTCATAGAAAAGATGGTTGCCCCCCCCCCCCATTTTACCACAGTATATTTATACCAAGGAAATATAGGAAAAATTGGTAGTTAAAGGAAGTTGGCCTTGAAAAAATTTGGCCACTACCCCCCCCCCTCCCCCCCACGAAATAGGATTTTCGAGTTTGGGCAATTGTTGACTATCCTTTTTTTTTCTTTCTTTTTTTGGCGTGTCAACTTTTTTTAGGTAAGTAAACAAAATTTTCTCAGGTTGGCCCCCCACCTTCAAAAACGATGCTACGTGCCTGTACTGCCAAACTCCAAATTTCACTTTCGAATTAGCTCGAGTCAATGCTGATAACCTACTTGCAAGATTTTTTATATTATTTTCAAGGGGTCAAAAATACTGTGGTTCATATGTAAAGAATATAATTATATTATTTAGTAGTATTCTGGTTTTGGCATTCGGTATATTGTGCAGATTTATACATGATATTCTGTGGAATATTTTTTGTTGTTTTGAACCATTAAGAAATGCAGAATCGAATGTATCTAATAACCATTTTGATTGATCAAATTATATCATTTGTTTGTATTGGTTATTTCATTTTGGCACAACATGGTTTCCACACTTCTTTATCCATAGTCGCTGACAGCTGTAGAAGTTCACCCAACCGAAAATGTCCATTGAAAAGACAATTGCACGTGATTATTCCTCGGTACAAAAAGCAACCAATTCTTAGGTGCTCTCAATATTGACAATCCCTTACTCATGTGTTTGTAGTAAAAACGTAGTAGACCATCATGCTTTTCGGTTCATTCACGAGATTGGACCATTGTTTGCTGTAAACATGCGAGACAACGTGATCATGAATATTTCAATAAGAGGCGGTTTTTTATCCGACACGGAGAGAAAATAATTTTTACCAAATAATATTTCATAACTTTTAAAAGTGATGGAGTGGAATTGTCTTATTTGCAGAAAGTATATAACTTATATAACTTAATGAGACACCACATATATTTATTACTTTTAAAATAAAACACTAATACGGCATATATAGCTTTAATTTACTTCTCGCTTAATATAAAATACCAGATTTTAGGTAGAAATCGCTAGATTTGCGTCTCGCTAAAATTTCTACTTATACAGTACTTTTAGATAATATTTCTTCCAATTATTTTTTAGTAGAGTACTACAGTAATACATGATGACATTCTAAAGTTTCTGGAGTTTTCAGCATTTGAAACCAGCCTTTTTTGGAAAAATCTAATTTACATACTTTTTGTATACCTGAGTTACCTCTCTTTGAAGAAAGAAAATGCAATACACCCATACATACAAGAGAAAGCACTGTAAGTTTTACATAAACTTATGTTTTCATATTCATGAAATGATTCTGAACAGACTAAATAATTTTGGAATTTTCTGTAACTCTTGGCTTTCCACTTGTTTTTTCAGACAGCAATGGTAAACTAATAATAGGTGCTAAAATGAAGACCTGTTTCGGCATTTTTGTTGACAGTAAATTTTGATAAAATCTTATTATCAGTAAGATTTTGCAATGATTGTATGTTTCTCTTTTTCATCATAAAAAATTCAAATTAACTACAACAAAGTCTGTAGAAAAACTATGTTTCAGCATAGTATGACTTGACACAGACAAAGACAATAAAAGACTTTGTAAGGCCAAGGAATCAGATTTGGCATCCTGAGCATCATAGTGTCACACATAGGTCCTTCAACAAATCAACTTTTTTATGACTCCTGCGGCCAGGGTTAAGTTCTCTAAAAAGAGGTAATGTGTCCACAAACCCAGTTATATGTTCTGAGGCACTAATACCGATACAGCTCAACACACGCACTAAAACGCTGGAATCAAACTTTGCATTATGAGCTACAAGCAATACTTTCCCAAATTTTTTGAGCTAGTCCATAAAATTTTTGACAGCATCTGGTGTCCTCATACACTGAACTTCATGTCCAATTTTGTACATGCAATCAATATGTGTAGCAATACCAGACACAGTAGTAGCAGATGCTGAAATTGGTTGAGTCAGTGGCAAAACATACTGACAAAACACATCATCATTGACTGAGGCCCCAATCTGTGCTACTTCACAATCGTCACCTGCAAAAGACAATGTAATCCTAGAGAATAATAAAATAAATAACATATTTCAATTTAAGTGATTTTTATACAACTGATCATTACCTAAACCAGTAGTTCCTAATGCACATATGTTTATTGGCCCGTAGTAATAGGAGTAGGTACAGGTTTGCTGAGAGGTGGGGGTATTTCCTTGATGCTGTTAAGATCACTATTGTTATTCATATCCGTGTCCGGTTCATATGTTCTTCCTTCCCTCCCTTCCGCTGACTCCTGTGATCTATGCTGGTCTATCTTTTTCTGTGCCCTTTTTTCTTGTAAATACTTGTCTCCTCGGTTTCTTTAGTTTTCATCTTTTTCAGATCTACTTTTCTGGAATTTGACTAGTTTTCTTCTTTTTCAGATCTCCTTTTCTGGAATTTGACGAAGTAATTTCATCATGGGATCGAGCGCTCATTTACGTACAATGAATTTCAATGAAATATAATGGATTTGAAACTTTGCAACTGCATGTATAAAATATTAAATGAATATACAAGTTTTATACCTCTGTAACATATTGATGACCCAAACTTTTCTGGGCAATTGCAGCAGCCACACGGAAGTCATTGCTTTCTGATCCTGAGTAGAAATTCACAATAAATCCTAATTCAATAATTCTTCTGCCCCTGTATCCCATTCTCTGAGATGTGACGTGTCTACGTCTCCAACTGGAACTACTTCCCCTTCACAATGCCTGTTTCTTGATGGATCGTATGCATAGTTGTGCTCCAAAATGTGGATTGGATCTTGTAAATCATCATCTGTCTTAAATTTAACATGAATTACTAAGGGTATAAAAGACTAAGCAATACAAAAGTATCTAGATGCTTAAGAGTGTTTACTGGAACTAAAATCATCGAAGTATTTAGCCCTTCTTTGTTGTCTATTTCACGATATTTGCATACATGTT
>NW_026919055.1:0-153120 GCF_032062105.1 Saccostrea cuccullata | reverse complement strand
AACTTTTGAATAGTAGGTACTAGGACTTTCATATTTCACATATTTATTGTTCGTGGCAAGACCTTTTATTGGATAACAACAACCTTGACCT
Source organism: Saccostrea cuccullata (assembly GCF_032062105.1). Taxonomy (NCBI): domain Eukaryota; kingdom Metazoa; phylum Mollusca; class Bivalvia; order Ostreida; family Ostreidae; genus Saccostrea; species Saccostrea cuccullata. The sequence continues at coordinate 153,029 of NW_026919055.1, read as the reverse complement.
TTTGACCTTGACCTTGGAGATTTACGTACTTATGAAAAAACTTTAACCTTGACTATAACTTTTGAACGGTGATGATTAAGGCTTTCGTACTTCACATATGTAATCCTTGTGAAAAGACCTTTGATTGGATACCAACAACTTTTACCCTTTGACCTTGGCCTTGAAATTTTAACTACTTTTTAAAAACTTTAACCTTGGTCACAACTTTTAAACAGTGGATACTAGGACTTTTATATTTCACATATGTATTCCTTGTGGCAAGACATTTCATTGGATACCAACAACCTTGACCTTTTGACCTTGACCTTGGAGATTTACGTTCTTATGAAAAAACTTTAACCTTGACCATAACTTTTGAACGGTGAGGGCTAGGGCTTTCGTACTTCACATATGTAATTATTTTGAGAAGACCTTTGATTGGATACCAACAACTTTTACCCTTTAACTTTGACATTGGAGTTTTTAACAACTTTTTTAAAAAACTTCAACTTTGGTCACAAGTTTTGAACGGTAGATACTAGGATTTTTATATTTCACTTATGTAATCTTTGTGGCAAGTCCTTTCATTAGATATCAACAACTTTGACCTTTTGACCTTGACCTTAAAGATTTACATACTTATGAAAAAACTTTAACCTTGACCAGAACTTTTGAACAGTAAGGGCTAGGGCTTTCATACTTCACATATGTTATTCTTGTGAGAAAACCTTTCATTGGATATCAAAAACTTTGACCCTTTAATCTTGACCTTGAAGTTGACTTACTTTAAGAAATTTTTTTACTTTTCCATAACTTTCATTTGATATGTTCATATTACACACAATATGTTATAAAAAATAACATCTCACCCACAAAGACACCGAAAGCGGTGGACCCCAATTCTTTGAATTTGCTTGTTTTATTTATAATTTCTTAACCATTTCCCAGTACCATATGCCTTATTATATTTCTTGCAGTGGACATTTTTGTAATACTGACAATATACACTGTAAGTTCAATTGTAGACTACTCTATGTATTGTTATATTTCCAGCGGGAACTTATTGCCTGAGACTATCTATTTCCATGTATGGATCTCATATCGGATCTTTGGAGATTTTGACAAAGGAAGGCACTAGTGCTGAAGTAAGGCATAAAATCTACAGCGGAAACCAGGGGAGAAATTGGTTTAATTATTCAAAGGAACTCACTCTAACACCATTAACAAAGGTACTTAAAAACAATATTTTGAACAACGAGCATTTGCTAGAGGTCACAATGGCTCAATTAAAATATGGACTAACTAAATACAATTCAAAGTCTAAATTAAAAAAAATAAAAAGGGTCCACTTTTTCACTTTAATTGACCCTCGATTATTCCGCGTTCGTGAACAAAATCGTATGTGTCATTGTATGAAATAAGCATGCTTTTATTTATAGCTATTCTAGCTTGCTTTATTTCAAAAATATAAACTTAAAATTTTTATTCCACAGATTCATTGAAGTTAATTTTCATCATACATTTTACTTGCGCTAGCTGACAAAGAAAAACAATGTCAGTCGATAAAAAACCATGTAAGAAAACACACATACATGTACATGTAACGAACCCGCTTATAGAAAATTCTTATTTTTGATTTTATAATAGTGATTTCAATTCTCCTAACCCTTTAAAAACATCGAACAATAAAAGTATATATATTGAATTCTGCTTATAATACAGCAATATAATTATCCTTCATGATATTTTGACATAAGCGTGCTTTACATTATGTTTTACAGTATATTATTTGGCACTGTAATGAGAGTACAAAGTTGAAGTGAATTGATGATTGATAATTATCCGTCCCTTACTCTTCTTTATAAGCCGATTTTTATTGTATATATATAATCCGTCCCTTACACTTTCTTTTAAGCAGGTTTTACTGTATGTAATATCCGTCCCTTACTCGTTCTTTTAAGCGGATTTTACTGTATGTATTATCCATCCCTTACTCTTCTTTTAAGCGGACTCTACTGCATGTATTTTCCGTCCCTTACCTTGTGTTATAAATGGATTTTACTGTATGCACTATCCATCCCTTACTCTTCTTATAAGCAGATTTTACGGTAGCTATTATCCGTTCCTGACTCTTCTTTATAAGCGGGTTTTACTGTATGATGTGGTTCTCAGAGGTAAAGCTTCAAGTGAATTGAGAAGTTTGTTTGCGTTACAGTATACTACATTGTTTTTGGCACGAAGAGGTGATGCTTGAAGTGAAAGTATATCATTTGGTACTTTGAGTCGTAGGCTTAAGTACTTAAAGAAGTATGTATGTGTAACAGTATTCTATTTCGTACAGTACTAAGATAAGAGGGATTAAGTGACTTGATAATTGTTGTAGATCATCATCAGGACCAAAGTTGGCGGGAACAGGAGAAACAGTTATAAAGGAGACATTGCTGTAGATAACATTTTACTGGAAAATGGAGCCTGTGTCTAATGACGTGTTTGACTGTAAATCTGGAATGTGTACAGACCAAGAACTGCCTCTAATTTTTTTTTTACATGAAAGAAGAAAATTAATTGTAAGATTTTTTTATATACTCTGTATCCAAATTTTAATCTTATCTATAAAAAAAATAATTTTTAGATTTAACATTAAATCTATTTTATAATAAACGTCACATGCTGATTTTTAAAGATTTTAGCTTTTGTATTTCTTAATGAAAAAAGGAAGATAATTTTGGGGGACGGAAATTGAAAATAAATAAACACAACATAATACAACTTTTGAAGAGAGAATATAAAGAACAGAAAATACCAGAGATGGGGCCAGATGCTTAGTCAGAAAAGCTTAATGGACCTGTCACATCCGTCATAATTTTATGTATTAATCGGGTTAATGAAATATTCCGTAGTCAAATTAAGTATTAAAAGAAAGGTTCCACAACTGTAGGAACATACAAAATAACATTACAAATATAAAATCCTCTCACAGATTTAATTTTACACTTTAGGCAAATACCCTGTCATTTTTTTTTAATTTATATTTTGTATGAGAGATCCAATACCTTTCATCATTTTTTAAAAAATCAGTGGCCTGTTTTCTAATCCCCGTTACATAATCATTACAATGGAGACTTACAAAAAATGATAAGAATTAAAGATATAATATTAATGTTGTTGAATTTTCTATCACTTTGATACCTTAACAGGTCATTTCATAAAGCGTTCTATTACGCTATTTTGCATAGGGCAGTAGAATATCTTGATCTAGCCTTGACGACAACTGAAACAAATAAAAAAATTTAATATGGATGTACGGATTGGTGTATATATTTTCTGACTTATTATACCCCCCGCTTGAAAAGCGGGAGGGTATATAGTGATCGGGATTTCCGTCCGTCTGTACGTCTGTCCGTCCGTCCGTCCGTCTGTTACGCTTTTTCTCTTATCCGCAACTCCTCTTATACTACTGAGTGAAATTTAATGAAACTTTCACAGAATCTTTATTACATATTGCCATTGTGCACCTCCTATTTTACTTTTTTATTCGACACATATTTTTACGTTTCCTAGAGCAAAGCATGGACATTGCCATTTTTTGTTTACCTATGACGTCACATAATAGAAGCTTCTGGATAACATTTGATTGGACGAGTTATTCCTCTTTACACATTACCGTAAAACAATATATAGCAACACATCGACATTATGGGAGGCGGGGGTATCATTTAGTGAGCTCATTGCTCACAGTACCTCTAGTTTTGGTTGTAAATGATGTAACTCAATTTCTTATATACAGTATATACTAGGAATATGTCAAATTTCTTTCATGATCAAATTCAACCTTTCTGCAACTAAACTTATTAGTATATATATTTTTTTCATACTTCAAAATCTTATTATTTTGATATTTTGAATACAAAATTAGAGAATCTGTGCGGTTACACTTTTTCATTGTACCAATATATTTTATAACACTAAGATTGTTATTTTCATTTTAAAAACTGTTTCTATCATCTGTCCTTAAAATAATCGCGTCTTGCTGTCTATTGTGTCTGAATACATGCTTAATCTATGGTATAAATAATAAGGTCAGTAATTTAGCTATTTTATCTTTACATGTTCATTTTTTTCAAATGATTCATATAATTATTAAAGATGAAACCGCTTCGTAGGAAATGTTTCTATCTCTACATATACCGGTAAACATGAGAGCATAAGGCGACTGAACGTCTGTTGATATGTATTTTACAGTTAAAGTTAATTAATTATGGAGTTAGTCTTAGAGCAAGATTCCAGTTCCCTCAGTCTAAGACTATCTCCAAAGGCGCAGCTGAATCCTTCAATTATTTACTTTTTTTCAACTATGTTATGACACCATACAAAGGTGTTTTTTTTTTAAATTGAGTATAACGAAAAACTAAAAAAAACAGTTGTTCATAAACATATCATAATGATGCAAAAGTAAAATATAGAGGATTACAAATAACCAGAAATTAGCTTTAATGCAAAATATGATGTAAGAAAACAGTACTTTTGAAAGCTTCATTAAGAAAAAAAGGACGGATGCTTCCCACATACAAATGTTGGCATAAATTAAGACATGTTAAATACACGAAATGAGTTCATGCAATTGATATATAATCGAAGATAATATAGTTTGACATTTGAAATAACTCAACATTCTCTAGAAATGCATTTTATTTCAGGTTAAATTAAAGTAAAATGGTAATAAAACTTATTGCAGGACTTACTGAAAATTTTATTTCTTTTTTTACATCTGAATTTTAGAAAGAAATGAGTGTAACTTAAAGTTCATAGTTTATAAGTTTTTCTAGCAATTGTTCCCACCTCTAATGTTTTAAAGGCTCTGCTTCTTTTGTATTGTTTTTTATGGATTGTGAACCTGAATTTTGATCGTCATCTCATTAATGTCCTAAATTAATTACCAGGGTTGTCCAATAAATACTGCCAGTTTATATCACCACTTTTTATCTCATATTTTCATAGTAAGAAGCTGGACAACAAAGCCTATTCGAGACACTACATTGAATATGAATGAAAAAGAATCTGTAAACTAGAGTGAAATTGAACGCTTTATTTAAGCTGCTGTAAAACTTGATAAGTATCCCAAAGAAATATTCAATGAAATTTGTGAAAGTTACAGCAACCAATGTATGTTTAATAGACACATGAGCAGGTACATTTAAATGAACAATAATGATATAATGGGCACCAAAAATAGCTATTGTCCTTGGCGACAAGGACTTAAAACTACTAATGTTCTGTTTGCCGAAAATCAAAATTGATCACTTATGGGTACCAATTGCACTCCTGTATTACCAAACCTATTTTTATATTCATATGAAGCAGAATTTGTACAAAATCTAATGCATGAAAAGAAGAAAACACTTGCTGTGGTCTTTAACTAGACTTTTAGGTATATTGTCAATTAACAATGGTAATTTCGATTCCTACGTTGATACGATATATCCTAATGAGTTGAGATAAAAGATACCACAGAGTCTGACACATCTGTTTCATATTTGGATATTTTACTTGAGAAAGAGGTTAATGGCAATCTAACAACCAAGCTTTATGATAAACTTGATGACTTGAACTTATGCAGCAATATACCTTCATCACCTGCATACAGAGTATATTTATCTCAGTTGATTCGATACGCAGGAGCATGCTCTACCTATGAACAATTTCCTAAAACGAGGTAAATTATTGACAAGCAAGTTGATTAAACAAGAATATCATCAGACTCGTTTAAAGTCATCATTTGGTAAGTTTTACAGTCGATACAAGACCTTGTCAACAAATACAATTTATCATTGAGTCAAATGCTGACTGACATTTTTCATACTAATTGTTAGTGTATTATTTATACACTGTATTGACAACGGGTTTTTCCGTTATTTCCTGATCATGACAAGGAGCACACGGCGGGTGTGACAAGTTAGCAGGGGATGATCACTCTTCCATGGCACCTGATCTCACCTCTGTCACCCTGTGACAATCTTATTAGGGAAGGCAGTTTGATTTCTGGAGGAGTCTAGAAAGCAAATTTTTTGCACAGAAATCGAAATGTTTTCTAGATGAAGGTACTAGAATTGGGAATCCATTTCATTAAATTTCTTCATAACAGCGTCCAAAACCAATCACCATGAAAAGTTAAGGAATTTTGGAGATGAATAGAAAGGTAATATTTTGTCAGACAAAAATATCTGCTAGATCTCTCACCTTTTGACCTTGTTCATTTTCCAAGCTTGAAAAAAAAACTCTCAGAAAAAAAAATCCAGGGAATCATAGTATCTACAATAATCCAGTATACAAAGGGCCATACTCAAAACAAGAGGCCCAAGGGCCTTGAATCGCTCTTCTAATAAATTGTACAATCTATCACTTCTATTAGAAGCCTCCAACTCTATAAGTATCATAAGACCCAAAATGAATCAACTTCCAAAGTTTGATAATATTTAGCCAGTTAAGACTGAAGATATTATAAAATAATCATAAAATGCCATAAGTAGGTCACAGTCACCTACCTTTTGATTAAAATTTTCTGAGGACTCAAGATACATTAATTGACAAAGACTGATAATTCTAATTAAATAAGTACCTGAGATATTCAAACGTAGGTCACCATGACCTACTTTTTGGTCAACATTCTCTGAAAACCCAAGATGCATCAACTGACAAAGTTTGGCGATTCTAAGCTTATTAGTACCAAAGATAATTAAATATAGCCATCAGATGTCAAAAGTACGTCACGGTGACCTACTTTTTGGTCGAAATTATCCAAAAATCCAAAATGCCTAAACTGACAAAATTTGATGATTCTAAGCCAATAAGTACCTGAGACATTCAAAAGTGGGTCACCGTGACCTACTTCTTGTTGGGCATTCATTGAAACCCTAAGATGCCTCAACTGACAAAGTTTGATGATTCCAAGCCAATAAGTACCAGATATAATTAAATATAGCCATTAAATGTCAAAAGTAGGTCACAGTGACCTACTTTTTGGTCGACATTCTCCGAAAACCCGACATTTTGCCTCTTTCCGAGCAACTAGGACATTATTTATGGAACAGCCTTCTAAGTTATTATTTGACATAAAATAAAATAATCTTTATATAAAGAAAACACGGTTTTGCACAGATAAGCAGTTCTGATGATACTCGCATCGTTATTTTTATTTAAATAAAAAAGCAAAAAAATAAAATTGTCATTTAATAAAAAAAAGAAACGTATACATCATCCTCAATTAAATTTCAAACAAACACAGTCGTGCATGTTTTACAAGCAAAACCAATGGGAAATAACATATTTAGATTTTAAATATCAGTATCAGTTAAAATATCAAATTTAAATGGCCTTCATTAATTTTATACAGAGTGTACAAAATGATCTTATTACAAAAAGTCAAATGTCTACATCTGGGAGACTCCTTATTCTCAACTCCGTTGCTTTCTGAAACTTTTGATATGGTTCTTCTTTTAGGGAATTTTGATATGACTTGAGAGATCCTGAATAGTCTCCACAGATTTGTTGACAGATTCCCAGTATGTGCCACGAGATATCTCTGAGATAAAAAGGTACGTGAATCTCATCATTATGAAGCAGCAGAGTCTGTAGATTACGTAAGGATTGCTGGGACCTGACCGTGTCACCAAGCCTGTGGTGATTCAGTATAAACAACATGTGCATCATCAATAAAGGTGGGATCAATAATGTATTTTTACTGATCTCCTGCTCTAACACTAATTCATCAATGTAACTGTACAAATGATAAAGCTTAATATCGCTTACTAAAGCTCTCCTCATCTTAGTACTTAGGGTATTCCTTTCCATGCAGTTTCTGTACATATCTGCATTAACATGATCCTGATACATGACATACGGCAATGACATCCTCTCCTGTGTTTTATGTAAACAACTGAGTGAGTCTTCATATCTACGTGTTTTGTAGAAGTACATAGCAAGATACAGAATGTCAGATAAACAGCCAAACTTACACGACTTTTTAAGTAATGTAGCTACTTTATCTTTATAACGAACCTTATTCCTATTTTCATTTTGATACTCACTACTTTGTAACAACATTGCGGTATTCCGTAGCACATTTGATGTAAAACATTGTAAAATGACTGACTGATACGGTGTATACCCTCCCCTTATTATCATCTCTATTTGTTTTATGTAAACTGCAAATTCCTCAAAAAACTGAATATCCTGCGAAGATACTGTTAATTCAATAAATAAGCAAATATCTAATTTTGTCATTGATATGATACTGCTCTCGTCTGTACGGAAACTAAGTGTCCCATTTGATATCGCAATACTTAGGAAAGGTCGAACTGTTTCACTTAATAGTAGACATGATATCCCCTTGTTATATAATGCATACAGCTGATTGAACAACGAGGTTTGAACAGAACCAGTTACTTTGACTCTAAACATGTTGTTTTGTGGAATAAAAAAGTTTGGACATTCCCCAGTATAAGCCATGTGTATCAATAATTTGAAGCTGTTCCAGAAACAAGTCAATAGGTTATCTGGTGTCCAAGACAGGGAGGTATTGGTATGTATGACCCAAAAAACAGTAGTTTTGATGAAGTATGAGCAAAGAACAGGTGTATTGGTCTGACCATTAATAACTTCTTTCAGGAAAATTTTGAAGAGACCATAACACAAAAACTGACAGTGATTCATTGAATAAACGAGTTTTTGTTCTGCTCGAGAGAAGGAAATTCTCCATTCGAGTTCATTTTCAGGTGAACTTCCGATAGGAACAGCATGAAATCCCCCTCTTAGGGGACGACCATTTGATTCTGATGGGGGGGCCTGGCAGATTTTGGAAATAAATAATCTGTCCCTGAAAATGTTGAAAATAAATAATCTGTCCTCCACTACAGAGAAAATAAATAATCTGACCTTGACTTCTGATAATTAAATATTGTAAAAATACCTTTTTTATTTACGTGTACTGTAATTTAATCTCAAAAGTCTTCAATTCAAATTTTTTTTGGGCTCGCTTCGCTCGCCATTTTAGAACCAAACAATATTTAAAATCAGATTACCAGACTGGATACTTAAGTCAGTTTATCAACATGACAATGTGCACTCAGTAGGTGTGAATAACTTTAAACACAAACCAATTCTTATACACCACAAAAGATCAATTTTCTTGTCGAATAATTATACTTTTCAGATAAATTAATACAAAATATACACAGGCAGATTTAAGGGGGACGTACATGTGTATGACCTCGGGGCCTCCCTTAAATTTTCAAAGTATGATACGAATAATAATGATAATGCCATATTTTGGGACAATACCAATATTTTTGTGCTTAGTTTTACTCTTAAAATACACAGAAACCCAAGAGCTTCAGGGGGCTTCGCCCTTAGGCCCTTTTCATTCAAAGTACGATATGACTTAATAATGTCATACTTTGGTACACATCTAACCAATTCCTACAAAAGTTTTACTCTTATACATATTGAAAAACCCAAGAGCTTCAGGTGGCTTTGCTCCCTGAACTTACTTCATTCAAAGTACGGTATGATCAGTATTAGTAATGTCATTCTTTGGTTCATAATAACCAATACCACTATAATAGTGCCTGGTTTTACTCTTAAAATACACGAAAACCCAACAGCTTCGGGGGGGGGGGGGTACTCCCTTGGCCTCCACCAGGGCTTCGCGCAGGACCCACAGGGGCCCTTACGGCGGCCCCAGACCTCTTGCCTGAACAAAGTTATACCTGTCCCCTCCCCAAATCCTGTAGCCGAATATGGTATATAAATGATTAGTCTTTTAGAATCAATTGCTCAAGGTACGGTAAGACATAAAAGAAAATAAATAATCTGTCCTTGTAAATCTTGAAAATAAATAATCTGTCCTCGACAGGCATGAAAATAAATAATCCATCTCAAAAAAATTTGCCAGCCCCCCCTCAGAATCAAATGGTCGTCCCCTTATTATATCTGAAACGATGGTCTCTTGTGGCCATCCCTGTTCACGACATCTTTGTATCCACGGTAGTGCTGAAGTAGGCCAATGGTGTGACTGGAAACAGTACGCATTGTCCGCTTCTGTATATTGGAACACAGAATATGTAGCACAAGGTCCGTGGGGGACAGCAGTAGGGATTGGGAAATTACAGGTCTTTAAATGTTGCAAATGGTGATCTCTGAATAATGAACTTGAAATAAATACTTTGTTAATCATTGCTACGCAGGAGAAAATGATTTCTGCATTATTTGATTGACTCAAGAGTTTAAGTCTGGTAAATCCCGGTGGTAAACCATCACAATCCATCAGGATCACAGTGTGGTGTGGGGAACGGTAGAGACTGATCTGAGAGGGATCACATATCACTTTGTGTTCTGGGTACCATAACATCCAATCAATATCAGAAGTACTCAGCCTGAATCCTTCACGTCTACTCCCACTTATCATCCTATCAAAGCCCCTCATGATGTACACAGGTTCACTCACCAATTCCACATTGTCCTGAACTTCTCTCCTGATCCTCACTTCTGTTGGACTCCCTATTTCATGACACAGTCCTATATATACAGCCTCTGACCGGCGAGGTATGTGATCCATTACTATATGTTATAAAGGAATCAGACAGCAAATACGTGTATCTGAAACATGAGGAATTATAAATCAATGTTTTCTGCTTTGTGTGAATTTCTTCATAATTTATTTATAGTGTTTATTGATTGACCATTCAATTACTTTCCATTGGTTATTTTGTGTTTGAGACACAGTAAACAAATCATTTTAATAAAAAAGCAACTTAACATATATGTCAAAATACTTTTTTAAGATTGATCAAATGATTTATACATTTATTAGTATTTTACGAGATTAATTTAATCCTTGTTTCAAAACATAAATTAAGTCTATACCGTAACCTTTTTATCCAAGGATAAATATGACATAATTAGTTCTAATAAGATGAAACCATTTTGGAGTACATTTATTTCTAAATACCATTCTATGACATACAATAGAGTACTTTGGATAAATGTTAAAATGCAGTATGACAAGGGGCACCTGATTAAATACATTTTTCTTTACTCATATAATTCATCTGTATGCAGGTATCAATCAATTTTGTTTATTTTAAATCTACAGGATATATATGATCCGTAGATAAACATATCGATGAGCGTAATAGTAGAAGGTGACAAACAGTATACAGACTCGTAGATAGGGGATCGAGCGTAATAAGGAATGTTAGAGATTACGAAATTGTGGCAGTTTTTGATTAAAGACGTCGTAATAAATATTTCAACTAGACTTACCTATTTCCCTTGAAAATGACCGAACTACAAGTATTCATTTAAAACAATAACAAATGTTCACCCAAATTTAACTTTCGGTTTGTTAAGTGACGTCTTTACCAGTACTCTTTTTCTGACTATCAATGACACATCGTTATTGTTAGCAAAATCAATGGTTTAAATAAAAGGTCACGTTACCTTTAAATACAATGGATGCGATTTAATATTTGACTCAATATCAAAAGAAACACATTGGACCATTTCATTTAATTACATTGTACATGTATTTCGGTTTAAATAGACAAATATAAAGTTATGGTTAACTTTGGAAAACTTTGTGTAAATTGTTTTTTTATGAAAGATGATAGTGCTTTGTTGTCGTCTGTTAAAAATTAAAGTTTAAAATTGCTGCCATGAATCATATACGGTGGCTTAATTGTACCTTTTTAACATTGAATTTTACATGCTGCTTTTTAAGTTTATAGCTTTTGTATTGCTAAATAGAACGAATAATGATACAATCAGCGATCCATCAGAAAACTACTTCGAACAAGACAATCTTGATGCAGAAAACTATTGTAGAGACGGAATAACACGTCATAGGGTTGACAAAATATTACGAGGTCTTATTTTATATGAAAAGAAAGGCCTTTCAAACATAAATGTCAGCATAAAATAATTTTATCTAAAAGTATCATAAAAATATCAGCAAATCATATTCTTATAAGATGGATATGGAGATAACAAACAGTATTTAATCTCCAGTTCTTTAAAACAATGCAAAACAGGAGCAGGGCAAACATGGACCTCCGAGATACAGAGGTGGGATCAGGTTCCATGGAGGAGTGAGCATCCTCTGCCGACCGGTCACATCCGCCGTTTGCTCCTTGTCATGATCGGGAAATAACGTAAAACATCATTTGTCAATATAGTGTATAAATAATTGACTTACAATTAGTATGAAAAACGTCAGTCAGCATTAAATGATTAATGATAAGTTGTATTTGTTGACAAGGTCATTGTACCGACCACTGAACTTGCGAAATGATGACTTTAAACGAGACTGCCGATATTCTTGTTTCATCAACTTGCTTGTCAATAATTTACCTCTTTATAGAAATTGTCACATAGAGCATGCTGTTGCGTATCGAATCTTTGAGATATATATACTCCTTATGCAAGTGATGAAGGTATATTGCTGCATAAGTAAGGGAAGTTGACGATAGAAATGATCAGGTCATCACGTTAATCATATGGCTTGGTTGTAAAATTACCATTTTCTGTTTTTTCAATTAAAAATCAAGTATGAAACAGATGTGTTAAACTCAGTGGCATCTTTTATCTCAAGTGGCATCTTTTATCTCAAGTTCACCAGGATACCAGTCTATCGTATCGACATAGGAATGGAAATTACTATCCTTAATTGACAATACGTCGTCGATATATCTAAATGTCGATTTGAAGGCCACATCAAGTGTTGTCTTGATATTTATTTCAACGATGCATGATTTTTGCTCTTTGCAGATGAACACTTAGAAGATTACTGACTTTTTTGGTGATTGAAATTTTTAGCGGACTATCATCAAAACGCAAAAATGTGCAAAGATTAGCAACCTCTAAAATAACCAGCTATACGGTAGCTCACATATGATTCGATACACAAGAGATTTTTTTTTACACATAAAAAATATATACCATTAAGTCGATGAAACAATTTTTTAAATATTTTCCTTTAAAGTAATCAATTCGCAAGTTCGATCTATGGTCGATACAATGACTTTGTCAGCAAATACAATTTATCATTTAGTCCACTGTTGACTGACTTTCTTCATACTTTTTGTTATTCCATTAGTTATACATTGAATTGACAAAGAATTTTTCCGCTATTTCCCCTTTCTGACAATGAGCACACGGCTGGTGTCACCGGTCGGCAGGAATGATCATTCCTCTTCATGGCACCTGATCCCACTTCTGATGTTTTGAAGGTCCAGTTTGCTCTTCTTCCATCTTGTATTTTTTATGAACTTGAGGACTGTTATCTCCAAAAAGTTTTTCATAAGGACAGAACGAATTTTTAATACGGTGCTTAATATAAAGTTAATAGATTCTAAATACTTAGAAATTGATATATGTATGTTTTGTATTTACAAATCCCGGTAAATAAAATCAATTAAGCTAACTACTTGTGTATATACCCTAACAAAAATGCTATTATAAAATCAAAGTTAAAAAAATTTCACTATAGTAAATCAAAGTTTTTACCATAGTGAACCAATGTTTTCACTGTAGTAAATCAAAGTTCAAAGTTTTTCCTATAATATTAAATCAAAGTTCCAAAGTTTTAACTTTGGTACTATAGTTAACAATAATTTTTTGTAAGGATATATGCTCTATCATTTAAATTGTAAACTAGCAGCCTAATCAAATCGTAATTTATTATATCAATTGATTGTTTTCTCAAATGTGAATAACATGTTTTGGTCTTATCAAAATATAAATAGTTCAACGTATAGCACTGACCTCAAAGATAGCAAGTGTTTCGCACTACTTAGAGACCGACATTACAATGCAACAAACGTTTTTGTTGACCTTTTGTGGATTTACTTTTGTTTTCATAGTTTGTAGCAGTGAATCTGAGAAAAGATTGTTAATTACAGACCAGAATGTTGTCCAAACCTTGACAGAAGAACTCAGGCTCCTTAAAACAAAGTTTACAAAACTAGAAAACGCTCAAACTCGTCTTATGTCCGACCTAAATAAAGGTATGTTTTGCTTAGGTTCTTTTGAATCCTATGTTGGAGTAAAATCCTTGATTTCAAAACCCGACACAAAAGAATTTTAAAGAATCGATCATGCGATTTCAAAAAAATTTAATGTAAATTTGTATGACTAAAACCAAGATGTTCAGCAGGCAGGGCCGTATACACGAGATGGGGAAAAAAGACCTGTCCTTCTTTCAATGAGACCAGTATTGTCTATTCAGGTAAGAATTATTGTCTGTATATTGATTAACGTCCCTCTGGAGAATTTTCAATCATATGGAGACGTAACTACTTGCCGAGATGGAGAGCTACAAATCTTTTCCCATACTCGACACTCAGGGTCATTGAGCTGGAAGGGATCTTTTTTTTTCTTTATAAACGTAACAAAAACCAAAATTGCTGTATGAATTTAAAATACTCTGAAATCACAACTTTCCTTTTTGGGGGTGAGTGGGGGGGGGGTAATTTTCGTTGTTTTCGAGGGATCAAGAGATCCACAAATTTATGCCCATCACGAAATGTAAATATTCTACTAGACGGGTCTTTATTTACGAAATTAAATCCCCATGAACCATCATTTTTCCTCAAACCACGAACATATGACCTTCCGAAAATATGCGATTTAACAGTAATCAATTTACCAGTTTATAATCAACATACATTTTGTGTCATTGGATTTTAATCCATATCTATTTCTTATAATGATATTGGAACATTAAAACAGTAACAAAATCTCTAGTACGAAGGTTTATCCAAAAGTAATGTAACATCGTCAATATAATTGCTACAAATCAACATGAAACATCAACATTTTAAATGACGGAAGCAATATTTACTTTTTATCAGACCTGAAAATTTAAATTTTACATGATTTATATTAGTTAAAATATGGCAACATTAAAAATACACGCTTGTCTTTTGACATTATCAAACACCAGTTTAACTTTTCCGCCCGACCTCTCAACGTTCGGTCGCCTTATCCCTTTGTTCATCATTCAATACCCATCATCATCATGAGTTCCCTGAAAGCATCCATAAATAACACTCTAATTTACATTTTTCACCCTGAGTCTTTTTAATGAACTCTATATACTGGTAATGTCCCCGTTTTGAAGTAAAAATGCATTACAGTTCGTTACATGGTTTTATTCCCCATCTGACAATTTCTTTGGTCAATGCATTCAAGTATATAACGCAATGTTTATAATGAGAAATAGCATTTGATTTTTAACTACTCATTTAGAAAATTAAATTATTTTTGTCTTCTCAAAATTGTGGGTGATAAGCAGCGTTTTAGACTTTTCTTATGTGTTTGTCTTTTTATTCTTAACAATATTCTATAAAACCTGACATTTAGTTGTGATGTGGACGACTACTGCTTGATGCTAGAAACATACAAATAAACATATATATATTTAACATTATAACACCGAAATTTGAAAGTTATTTAAGAAATACAAGGGGCCTCTCGGTAGATTTGATCACGTACCAACTAAAAGTTCATTCCCCAGTAAACTTTTTAACATTGTTGTTTATTACTTATATTTAATTTTAGGACGAATAAATTTCTAGTAAAACTGCATTTATTACACGAACGCCACCATAGCTATGTTATGACGCGCAATGACCTAGAAGTTGTTTGTTCTAGGAACTTCACTTTACCCCCATATTTGAATTTTTACATTCATGTTAAGCAGTCCAGTTCAGGAAATATCTGTATATAGTAAAAGAACAATGATCGCTGCTGAGAATAATCTTTTTCATATGTTCTTACAATATTTGAAGTCAAAAGCGGTGGTATCGCCTGTTTAAGTTGACATAACTTCAAAGGAATACCGGGTTAAAAGGTAAGTGCGGTTTTAGGCTATTTAGAGTTTTCAAAACCTTATTCACATCGAAAGAAATTTATTGTGCATCTCGTGATTGAAAAATGTCTACATTGTTTATTATTTTCTCCTTTTCTTCGTTATTAAGTTAGAAATATTCCAAAACAAATCGCATCGTGATAGAAATATGTACACAAATTATCATCTCGCTCTGTGATTCAGTCGCACTATGACCTCTGACCCCCAAATAACATTCACACAGAATTGAACATATTTTCTCTTCAATAGGTTCAGCTAGGAAAGATATTTGCAAATGTAAATATTTAAATTTATTTATGTGTATATTTTGCTGTAGGCCTATTATATTTAAAAATTTGACGACAAATATAAAAGATATGTGACATTACCCTTGGATCAACGCTAGTACAATTTTAAATACAAATATAGGTGCCTTTACCCAATCAAAAGATTAAGGTTCATGATGAATGTGACCGATCAACATGAATGCTTACTCTTTCATGGCACCTCATCCTACTTTTAAAAAATCCAGGGGGTATTTGGAAGTTCTTTCATTCTTTGCATCGTTTGTTTGGACTTCTTATGATAACCAATATTTGTTGTTGTTAAAACTTATAAATAATCACCTAAGAAATGAAAGGAAATATAAAATGTTTGTAGGTATTACCGGTGGAAAGGCTTATTATCAAAAGGGAAGTGGTGTCACAACATTGTGTCTACCCCACGATCCAGAACCTGTGCCGACCGACTTTCCGACTCGTCCATTTTCAGATGAAGAAGGTACACTTTGGGGAAGTGAATATCAATTCAGCTTTCGTAAAATTGCACATGATGATGACGTGCCATGCGCTGTTTGCCAAGTAACGTCCCAAACTACCATAATGATACCTGCTAAGCGAACATGCCCCACTGGTTGGAAGAAAGAATACTCTGGCATTTTGATTGGCACCAATGCACAGGATTATCCATCTGAATATATTTGTATGGATGAAAATCCAGATTTCTTTGAGGGAACCCGCAGTCATGATGATAATGGACGAACTCTTTATCCGATCAGGACGGTATGTGGTAGCCTCCCATGTCCACCTTACGGAAATCATCAGTTTGTTTCATGTGTCGTTTGTTCTCAATAAATCAAAGACATGTGCACACTTACTACTGAGACTTGATGTTCTATATCCTTTTACTATGCATCTGTTACTGTCTTCCTTGGATTGATTGTATATTGTTTAACGTCCCTCTCGAGAATTTTTCACTCATATGAAGACCGAGGTCATGTCACCGAGTGGACCTGATTGACCTGGTTTTGTAAGAAGGGTATGGAGATTACGAACAGTATTCAATATCAAAGTCCATAAAACAATACAAATTAGAAGCAGAGCAAATAAACACCTCCAAACATCAGAGGTGGGATCAGGTGCCATTGAGGAGTGAGCATCCCCTGCTGACCGGTCACATTCGCCGTGTGCTCCTTGACATGATCGGGACATAGCGTAAAAATCCGTCGTCAATTCAAAGTACATGTATAAATAATGGACTAAAAATTACTATGCAAAACATCAACAACTGACAAAATGATGACTTTAAAGCTGACAACACAGACAATACACAATTCTAAAATTTTATGCAAGTAAATTGTCTAAGAATTTTGATTCTAGGACATAAATTCAAAAAAAGAGAAATTGCATTTTTTTTCAAGCTTTGTCATTCAGATGATTGTGGATATTGACCCGATTGACATGGGAAAATAATAGCTCACAGGTAGAAATGCACGGCACACTGCGAGCGGAAATACCAGAGTTATCTTGTATAAAGCAATTTTCTTTCGCTGTCTCAGGAAAGGTATTAAAAATTTCAGATACTAACTGAAGATGATTCAGCTGCTGAACTTCGTAATTTAAGATATTAATGAAATCAAGCTTCAACATATGAGCACTTTCTTGAGAACTACATGTAAGAGATGTTGACGTTGTAATCACAACCTTTTGTAAAACACTACATATTTCATGCAGTGACACATATCTAGAAAATTTTTGATAGAGTTTTCATTTTGTGTCAACTTATGAACATTATATGACGAGCTTTAACACCTTTCTTATCAAATTTACCTACGCAGGTGACACGGATAAAGTGATTTGTATAGATGTGCAGCAGTTGAGCTTTTAGTGAAACGGTTTTCATGAAACTCCTCGTGTATTATGCCAAACTGGAATATTATCGTACCATAAGCTTTCATGGTCTTTAAACTTCTTTTTGGGCCCAAAAGCTGTCGCAGCTTGCATTCAGTATAAATAGATATTTCTTCAACCTTAAAACTGGGCATTTTGACATTCTTGATTGAAAAAAAAAAACAGAAATACTAAATTAAAATTATCACATTCTTGATAATTTTCTAGGAAAGTTTCAGATTTCTATTTTTTAAAGCAAAATATTTGATTGATTACCATAAAATATCATAATACTATACCTGGCATTTCATATATTCTACCATACGAAATCACCAACATTTGGACCCTCTAATTTTTATGTCTCCTGCTTGGCAATGTTTATGTCAAATCGCCTGCCATTGGGGTCAGTTGACGAGTTTGAAGTTCTTCACACATCTTAAGATTTCACGCCACACGTATGAAACATAATGTCCAGGAACCCTTTATACTGTAAACTTTGTAGTTCAGTCATATTGACGGTCCCCGATGTGTAGAACTTTTCAAAATCTGCAGCTCTTATCACTTCTTTATGCTGTACAGTTCTCTTTTCCAATCTTTTTTTCTCAGTCAACACAGTCAAAAACATTTTGTTGGCCAAATAAAAGTCAACATTGTTAACAATATCAACTTTCTATGTGTCAAAAATGTGTTTATACCCCGAATCTTATTTTTGTATCATTGACGTTTTTGAATACAGGTCCCTATTCTTAAGAACTTAAGAAGCTTCTTTCTTTTTATCTTAGTTTGGGATTAAAACGGTCTGGGAAAATTTAAACACCGAAAAAATACAATGTTTAGTGTTAGCACTGTCTTTTTAGCTCACCTAAGCCGAAGGCTCAAGTGAGCTTTTCAGAACAAAATGTGTCCGTTGTCTGTCGTTGTTGTTGTAAACTTTTCACATTTTCATCTTCTTCTCAAGAACCAATGGGCCAATTTCAACCAAACTTGGTCGCCCGCGTGGCGCAGTGGTTAGAGCGTCTGCTCTAGAGTCGCGAAGTAAAGATTCAATCCTTACGTCGCGGGTTCGAATCCCACTGCGGGACGTGGACACCGGTCCTTCGGATGAGACCGTATAAACCGAGGCCCCGTGTCGCAGTAGGTGTTGGCACGAAAAAGATCCCTCACTGCTCAAAGGCCCTAAGTGCCGAGCATAGGACAAAATTTGTAGCCCTCCACCGGCAAGTGGTGGCGTCTCCATATGAGTGAAAAATTCTCGAGAGGGACGTTAAACAATATACAATCAATCAATCAATCAACCAAACTTGGCACAAAGTATCCTTGGGTGAGAAGGATTCAAGTTTGTTCAAATGGAGGGCCGCACCCTTTTCCAAGGGGTTATAATTATGAATAGGAGAAAAATTAATGGCATTTGTAAAAAAAAAAAAAAACCTTCATCTCAAGAACCACTGAGCCAGGAAAGATGAAATTCATGTGGAATCATCCTCAGGTAGTGTAGATTCAAGTTTGTTCATATCATGACCCCTAAGGGGTAGGGTGGGGCCAAAATGGCCGATCAAAATTTAACATAGGAATATATAGGAAAACTTTTTAAAAATCTTCTTCTCAATAACCATTAAGGCAGGAAAGATAAAACTAATGTGAAATCGTCCTCAGGTAGTGTTGATTCAGTTTTGTTCAAATCATGATCCCCGGGGCTTGGGTGGGGCCATAATGACCGTTAAAAGTTTTATATAAGAATAAATAGGAAAAACCTTTAAAAATCATCTTCTCAAGAACCACTGGGCCAGGAAAGATGAAACTAATGTGGAATCATCCTCAGGTAGTGTAAATTCAGTTTTGTTCAAATCATGCCCCCCGGGAGGATGGTGGGGCCAAAATGGCCGTTAAAGGTTTTATATAGAAATATATATGAAAAATCTTCTTCTCAAGAACCATTGAGACAGGAGAGATAAAACACTTGTGAAATAATCATCAGGTAGTGTAGATTCAAATTCGTTCAAATAATGATCCCTGGGTTAAGGGTGGGGCCATAATGGCCGTTAAAAGTTTTATATACAATGTAGGAAAAAATCTTCTCAAGAACCACTAGGACAGGAAAGATGAAACTCATGTGGAATCATCCTCAGGTGTTGTAGATTCAAATTTGTTCAATTCATGACCCCCGGGGGTAGGGTGGGGCCAAAATGACCGATTAAAATTTTACATTGGTATATATAGAAAAAATCTTCTTCCCAAGAAACATTGAGACTGGAAAGATAAAACTCGTGTGAAATCATCCTT
The DNA here is from genome assembly GCF_032062105.1 of Saccostrea cuccullata. NCBI lineage: Eukaryota > Metazoa > Mollusca > Bivalvia > Ostreida > Ostreidae > Saccostrea > Saccostrea cuccullata. The sequence goes on along the minus strand of NW_026919055.1, from coordinate 132,698 downwards.
AGGTATTGTAGATTCAAATTTGTTCAAATCATGACCACCGGAGGTAGGATGGGGCCAGAATGGTCGATCAAAGTTTAACATAGGTATTTATAGGAAAAATCTTTAAAAATCTTCTACTCAAGAACTACTGGGCCAGGAAAGATGAAACTAATGTGGAATCCTCAGGTAGTGTAGATTCAGGTTTGTTTAAATCATGATCCTCTGGGGTAGGGTGCCTGGTCGATCAAAGTGTTTCATAAGAATATATAGGGAAATCTTTTAAAATCTCCTTTTAAAGTACTTCAAAGCCATGATTAGTGATATTTAATTTTTTATGGAATCATCCTCTGGTAGTGTAGATTCTAGTTTGTTCAAATCATGAATCCCTGGGGGGTTAAAATTTAAGCCCCCCTCCAACCTCAGTAAACTTTCATTTCTGATCTTATATTTGCTTTTTCCTAGCCGGTGTGCTCATGTGAGCGCTGTGGCCCCTGGGCCAATTGTTTTCTAATATTTTCTGTAAATCTACCGACGATAAATTTTTAAACGTTCTCGTCTCGGTCTTCCTGTAAGCAGCGCCAACATAATTATACGAATCTCTGCACAGTAAATGCTGTGTAACGAACCAAGGGACAAAACTCGTAAGTCTTTAGGTCTAGGCTTTTTTTCCATATCGTGTACCGTCACAATTAATTACATAGAGTATTATTATGTGAATTTGGTAAGGCCAAATAATCTAAAAAAAATAATAAGCGCTCATTATTTATAATGACAGGGTTATTATATCCCGCATGCAAAAATTCTTAGATCATTATTGCTGTAAACAATACTATTTGGATTCATTGATGAGTTTAAAAGCCTTTTAATAAACCAATCAAATTGCAGTATTATCAAAAGAGGTATAACAAAGTTGGTTGGACAAACTTCTAGGTCAAGGTTAAAATGTCAATATTCTTGGTATCTTAATAATGTCTAGTCACAATAAATACATCTGTGCAATATGAAAACAGTAGTATTAATGGTAAAAAGCTTATGGCTTTGGTTGAAGTATTTTAAAAGGAACCGGATTGTAAGGTCTTGATCACAATGTCAAAGACTTTGACACCCAATGATAGTTATTGTCATAGTTAATACACATATAAAGTTGAAAGCTGTAGCACAAACTAGTCAAAAGTTATGGCTATGGTTAAAGTTTGAAAATTGCTGGTAAACGTGGGTCAATATTCAAGGTCACGAGGTCACATTTGGTGATACCCAAAGAAAAGTGTTGACACGAGGAATACACCTGTGAGATATAAAAGCCACATTCCCATCCACTTTAAATTATGGGCAAGGTTATAGTTTATTGGATAGACGGACAAATATATAAACAGGCAAACAAACAGACAGACATACAAACGCACGAACAGGACAAAAACTATAATCATAGAATCTTTGATAAAAGGGGTTGTAACAAGTGTTTTGCAATTTTTTTACTGTATCAAAAAATAAGAAAATAAAAACTTTCTAATCAGTATTGTTTCAGCAAATTTTATTTCTGGGCGGTCCAGAAATTCCACCGATATCTCTATGGTAAGGAGTTTGTGTTGGAGACCGATTGTCATCCATTGGTGTACCTAAACAGAACTAAACTTGTAAATTCCAGACTTTTGAGGTGGGCAATAATTCATCATCCCTACAGATTTCATATTATTGCGAAAAGGGGAAAGGAAAACGTTGGAGCTGATTATTTGCGTCGACAGGAGTGAATCTGTGACAGTCAGTAATGAGTATACTATAAGAACATTGTTTTTATTATTTTATCTTTATGGAAAATTAAAAAAAATTGTATATAGGAAAGTTCTTTTTACTTCATACGTTAATTGTTGAACTGTAAAAGTACTTCGTACTTATTTAAATAGGAGAGGTGTGTCACAATTAACGTCCAAATATTGTTCCATACATTCTAACATACACGTTTTTCGCTATGTAAATGACTTATTTAAATGTCATAACTGTGTTCCATAATATTTTATCTGTTCAGTAGAATATACTTGGCGGGTTTAAATCCTGTGCTGTTATGTGGTCAGTTTGGGTGTTGCAATTGAGTAGAGAAGTACATCACTTGCACGAGCATTTTAGTAGTATACTTTTCTAAGTATATTCGACCAGACTTTACATCTCGTCTGAGAACCCATATTGGTCCAGGAAGCCATTCCACCCAAACAGCACACAGATCCAGAACTTTTAATTATGTCTTAGGCTAAATAAATGTGATAAATTTAAAGAACTAAGTCGTTGTATTCCTTTTGTGTGGCGACCAATCGGCCCGCCTGCGACAGTTATAAAAATTGAATTCCCTAATTATCTAATCGAAATGATATTCTGTTTTCATTGTTTCTGATTGTCATGCAGAGTTGTAAATAATAGATAACTAAAAAGAATTCGTACCAAAGCTCCTTTACATTTTTTTTAAATTCACATAAGATCATGTCAATAAAAAGTCATTTAATGGATTTTTTCCCAGTATCATGTAGGTAGAATGGATATAAAAATGTCTTCATACCGATTCTAGACATCGATTTTTTCCAGTCGTTATAACTGACACTTTCACGGGAAGCAATTAAATGTAATATATAAAAAATCGAAGTATTGTTCAATTGGAACTCTTTTGAACAGAGGTTAGGTAACTAGATGAAACGAGAGCGGATAATATATAATGCATTAAATATACCCAACTTTCTGATATCAACTGTTTATCGCTATATCATTAACTGGCGTCATACAAGAAGATAGCTAGCTCGAGCAAAGATGGCCGATCTGGCCTGTGTCTTATGCTTGCTAATTTTATTAGGAATACCTAAAAAGGCTATCGAAAACTTGACTTCAGGGTATTCTAAGTTAAACTATGGCTTTAGACTAGATAGGGGCATGATAGACTCCTATGTCGAGTACAGTATTCTAGAATGCGTCGGAGAATGTCTCCGTACAACTCGATGTGACTCACTGAATTATTACAAAGGAGCAAACTACTGTGAACTTAATTATGAAAACAAGACCAGTGTACCAGGGAAATTTGTAGAGAATGAAGGATGGATCTACAGCGAAAGACAGGACTGGGAGAAGGTAGGCATACTTTATATAGGGAACATTTATGATTTAGCTATTGGTAAGACTATAAAACACATTTCATTATCTTGTATAATTATAAGATATGTAGAGAAGATCATCTCACATATTGGTCATTTTTATGCCAACATTCGGAGATTTTTATGCCAACATTCGGAGATGAATTGTTTGTTTAGTGCTGTCCCTCCAATATTTAGTGCTTTTTGATGGAAATTGGTCTTTTGAACACGACATCTGCTTTGATTCAATATTTACGTAAATGTTTATAACCAGGTCTTCAAAATATTCTTATCAAATTTACTCAGTTCCATTGAAGGGTGTAGTCTTTCTCAAAAGACCTAGGAAAATCTATATTTCATCTTCGACACAGGAATACAGATTTGGATCCGTAACAGTGGTTAGAACGTCTGCTCAAGAGAAGCGAAGTAAGGAGTTGATCATTATGTTGCGGGTTCGAATCCCACTGTGAAACGTGGAGACAGGTCCTTTTGATTAAAACATATAAACCCTGGTCTCTTGTCCCACTAGGTGCTGGTACATAAAAAACCTTACTGCTCAATGGCCGTAAGTGCCCGTAATAGGACAAAATTTGCTATTTTCCACCGGTAAGTGGTGGCGTCTACATATGAATGAAAAAGAGGGACGTTAGACAACATACAAACAAACAAATCTACTGGCGACATAATTTAAATATTAAATTATATATTTTATTGAAGTTTATGTAGATTAAAATAATCCTATGAATTTTAGTTTCCGTAAAAAGCACAAAGTCTAGTAACAAACTATATTTGATTTTACATAATCAACTCATGTACAAAAAGGGACCCAACGCAATTATCGAAAGAAAGAGATGTCTCAGTACTTCGTTTTCTGTATAGTTCCGGAAAGACTTCAATACTGGTGAAAATGTGCGATTTTTATCTTGTTTAAGTGATCGACCAAACGTACTTCGACTCGCAGGATTCGATTTCGAGTAAATACATGTATAACCCAACTCAAACGCTAGTTGAATGAATGAGGTTTCAGTTTTTAGCTCACCTGAGCCGAAGGCTCCAGTGAGCTTTTCTGATCACATTTTATCCGGCGTCCGTCTGTCTGTCCGTCTGTCTGTAAACTTTTCACATTTTCGACTTCTTCTCAAGAACCACTAGGCCAATTTCAACCAAACTTGGCACAAAGTATCCTTGGGTAAAGGGGATTCAACTTTGTTCAAATGAAGGGCCACGCCCTTTTCCAAGGGGAGATAATCATGAATTTGTTAAAAATTAATGGCATTTTTAAAAAATCTCCAGAACCGCTGGGCCAGGAAAGATGAAACTCATGTGGAAGCATCCTTATGTAGTGTAGATTCAAGTTTGTTCAAATCATGACCTCCGGGGCAAGGGTGGGGCCAAAATGGCCGACCAAAGTTTTACATAGGAATATATAGGAAAAATCTTTAAAAATCTTCTTCTCCAGAACCACTGTGCCAGGAAAGATGAAACTCATGTGGAATCATCCTTAGGCAGTGTAGATTCAAGTTTGTTCAAATCATGACCCCCGGGGCAAGGGTGGGGCCAAATGGCCGACCAAAGTTTTACATAGGAATATATAGGAAAAATCTTTAAAAATCTTCTTCTCCAAAACCACTGGGCCAGGAAAGATAAAGCTCATGTGGAAGCATCCTCAGGTAGTGTAGATTCAAGTTTGTTCAAATCATGACCCCCGGGGCAAGGGTGGGGCCAAAATGGCCGACCCAAGTTTTACATAGGAATATATAGGAAAAATCTTTAAAAATCTTCTTCAGAACCACTGGGCCAGGAAAGATGAAACTCATGTGGAATCATCCTCAGGTTGTGTAGATTCAAGTTTGTTCAAATCATGACCCCCGGGGCAAGGGTGGGGCCAAAATGGCCGACCAAAGTTTTACATAGGAATATGTAGGAAAAATCTTTAAAAACCTTCTTCTCCAGAACCACTGGGCCAGGAAAGATGAAACTCATGTGGAATCATCCTCAGGTAGTGTAGATTCAAGTTTGTTCAAATCATGACCCCCGGGGCAAGGGTGGGGCTAAAATGGCCGACCAAAGTTTATATATAGGAAAAATCTTTAAAAATCTTCTTCTCCAGAACCAATGGGCCAGGAAAGATGAAACTCATGTGGAATCATCCTCAGGTAGTGTAGATTCAAGTTTGTTCAAATCATGACCCCCGGGGCAAGGATGGGGCCAAAATGGCCGACCCTAGTTTTACGTAGGAATATATAAGAAAAAATATTTAAAAATCTTCTTTTCAAGAACCACCAGGACAGGAAAGATGAAACTCAGGTGGAATCATCTTTAGGTAGTGTAGATTCAATTTTGTTCAAATCATGGCCCTCAGGGCAAGGGTGGGGCCAAAATAGCCAACCCAAGTTTTACATAAGAATATATAAGAAAAATCTTTAAAAATCTTTTTCTCAAGAACCACGGCCAGGAAAGATGAACCTCATGTGGAATCATCCTCAGGTAGTGTTGATTCAAGTTTGTTCAAATCATGACCCCCGGGGCAAGGGTGGGGCCAAAATAGCCGACCCAAGTTTTACATAGGAATATATAGGGTAAAGCTTGTAAAATCTTTTTCTCAAGAACCACTGGGCCAGGAAAGATGAAACTCAAGTGGAATCATCCTCAGATACAGTAGATTCAAGTTTGTACAAATCATGACCCCCGGGGAGAGGGTGGGGCCAAAATGGCCGACCAAAGTTTTACATAGGAATATATAGGAAATATCTTTAAAAGTCTTTCTCAAGAACCACTGGGCCAGGAAAGATGAAACTCAAGTGGAATCATCCTCAGGTAGTGTAGATTCAAGTTTGTACAAATCATGACCCCCGGGGAGAGGGTGGGGCCAAAATGGCCGACCAAAGTTTTACATAGGAATATATAGGAAATATCTTTAAAAGTCTTTCTTAAGAACCACTGGGCCAGGAAAGATGAAACTCATGTGGAAGCATCCTTATGTAGTGTAGATTCAAGTTTGTTCAAATCATGACCCCCGGGGCAAGGGTGGGGCCAAAATGGCCGACCAAAGTTTTACATAGGAATATATAGGAAAATTCTTTAAAAATCTTCTTCTCCAGAACCACTGTGCCAGGAAAGATGAAACTCAAGTGGAATCATCCTCAGGTAGTGTAGATTCAAGTTTGTTCAAATCATGACCCCCGGGGCAAGGGTGGGGCCAAATGGCCGACCAAAGTTTTACATAGGAATATATAGGAAAAATCTTTAAAAATCTTCTTCTCCAAAACCACTGGGCCAGGAAAGATAAAACTCATGTGGAAGCATCCTCAGGTAGTGTAGACTCAAGTTTGTTCAAATCATGACCCCCGGGGCAAGGATGGGGCCAAAATGGCCGACCCTAGTTTTACATAGGAATATATAAGAAAAATATTTAAAAATCTTCTTCAGAACCACTGGGCCAGGAAAGATGAAACTCATGTGGAATCATCCTCAGGTTGTGTAGATTCAAGTTTGTTCAAATCATGACCCCCGGGGCAAGGGTGGGGCCAAAATGGCCGACCAAAGTTTTACATAGGAATATATAGGAAAAATCTTTAAAAACCTTCTTCTCCAGAACCACTGTGCCAGGAAAGATGAAACTCATGTGGAATCATCCTCAGGTAGTGTAGATTCAAGTTTGTTCAAATCATGACCCCCGGGGCAAGGGTGGGGCTAAAATGGCCGACCAAAGTTTATATATAGGAAAAATCTTTAAAAATCTTCTTCTCCAGAACCACTGGGCCAGGAAATTTGAAACTCATGTGGAATCATCCTCAGGTAGTGTAGATTCAAGTTTGTTCAAATCATGACCCCCGGGGCAAGGGTGGGGCCAAAATGGCCGACCCTAGTTTTACGTAGGAATATATAAGAAAAAATCTTTAAAAATCTTCTTTTCAAGAACCCCCAGGACAGGAAAGATGAAACTCAGGTGGAATCATCTTTAGGTAGTGTAGATACAATTTTGTTCAAATCATGGCCCTCAGGGCAAGGGTGGGGCCAAAATAGCCAACCCAAGTTTTACATAAGTATATATAAGAAAAATCTTTAAAAATCTTTTTCTCAAGAACCACTGGGCCAGGAAAGATGAACCTCATGTGGAATCATCCTCAGGTAGTGTTAATTCAAGTTTCTTCAAATCATGACCCCCGGGGCAAGGGTGGGGCCAAAATAGCCGACCCAAGTTTTACATAGGAATATATAGGGTAAAGCTTGTAAAATCTTTTTCTCAAGAACCACTGGGCCAGGAAAGATGAAACTCAAGTGGAATCATCCTCAGATAGTGTAAATTCAAGTTTGTACAAATCATGACCCCCGGGGAGAGGGTGGGGCCAAAATGGCCGACCAAAGTTTTACATAGGAATATATAGGAAATATCTTTAAAAGTCTTTCTCAAGAACCACTGGGCCAGGAAAGATGAAACTCAAGTGGAATCATCCTCAGGTAGTGTAGATTCAAGTTTGTACAAATCATGACCCCCGGGGAGAGGGTGGGGCCAGAATGGCCGACCAAAGTTTTACATAGGAATATATAGGAAATATCTTTAAAAGTCTTTCTCAAGAACCACTGGGCCAGGAAAGATGAAACTCATGTGGAAGCATCCTCAGGTAGTGTAGATTCAAGTTTGTTCAAATCATGACCCCGGGGCAAGATGGGGCCAAAATGGCCGACCCCAGTTTTACATAGGGATATATAGGGAAATCTTTTAAAATCTTCTTTTCAAGTACTTCAAAGCTATGATTAGTGATATTTTTATGGAATCTTCCTCAGGTAGTGTAGATTCTAGTTTTATCAATTGCAAATGATGAACGCCTGGAGGGGGGGGGGGTAAATTCAAGCCCGATGTGCTCAGGTGAGCGCTGTGGCCCCTGGGCCTCTTGTTTAACGAACATTTATCAACTTATCGCTGCTGTGCGTGTGCTGTGCTTTGTAATTTAAGCACTTGAAGTTTGTTCGGTTTTTGGTCAGCATTCAAACATTCATAATTGGTCGTTTTAGATCATGTATTCGTTGGATTCATATTTATATTTGTATATTCGAATATTTGTCAGTATTGAATTTTTAAAAAATTATTCTATGGAAATTGTTTTAATTAGAGATGGTTTATTTAATTTTAAATAAATAAATCATATTACTAAATGTATCTTGAAATGCAAGATTTTTCATTATTATACCCCCACTTGAAAAGTTTGAGGGTATACTGTAATCGATATGTCCGTCTGTCTGTCTGTTACGCTTTGGGGTACCCGTCTCTTATCTGCAACTTCTCTTATACCACTGAGTGAAATTTAATGAAACTTTCACAGTATCTTTATTACATATTGCCATTCTGTACCTCTCATTTTATTTTTTGATCCGACGCATATTTTGGATTTCACGGCAACAGCAAAACGTGGACTTTGATAGTATTTTTTTTGGTCATTCATATTTTTTATTTCTGTCATAACATGCATCATACAAGCATTACAAAGTTACAACATAGTGGAGGCCAATATTTATACATAATAGACATAAAGTATTTCCATTAAACAGTTTTGAAAAAAAATGTACAATAATACTTACTACTTTTCTGTATCTTATTTTCACTGACAGAGAAACGTTTTCAAAAAAATTCCAACATTGCTTTATCATGTCTGCTTTTTTATGAGAGAGAGAGAGAAAAGATGGAAAAAAGCTCTATGGTTCTATAATATTTAAGTACTTCCAAAAAAGCAAGAAAAGAGGGCGTTATATTTTTCCATTTACAATTCATTATATATTGCTTAGCAATAAGAATAATTATGTTCAAGGATCTGAAAACAGTTTTACTAGAATTATCATATCCAAATATAATTTCTTCAGGTGTAAATTTAATTATTAAACCAGAAGTGTTACGAAGTTTATCTCTTAAATTAGACCATAAAGTAATGGAAAAAGGACACAAGCATATTAGATGAATGAGTGCTTCTTTAGTATCATGACAAAAGGAACAAAGTTCTGTTTCAGCTAAATTACATTTCATAAGTTTGCTATTTGTATAAAATATTTGATGTAAAAGTTTAAACTGAAAGCATTGAAGCTTCGTGTCCTTTGTTATTAAATAGGGTAAAGAAAATGAGTTTTCCATTTATTTTCAGGAATATGCTTTGATAGTTTTTCCTCCCATTTTCTTAACGCCGTTATAGAGGACTCTGCTATTTTTTCAACAAAAAATGATCAAAGTATTTCGTTACTTTAACGTTTCTTTGAAGTTTTAAAATATTTTCGCTTTTAATTTCATTTAACTTTTGATGATCTCTAATTACTTGCTTCCAATGTTTAAGGATTGCTGATAATAATCCAGTATATTCCACGAAATTTGTATTTAACATGTATTTATTATTAAATTGGTTAAAATTCATGAAATCGCCATTTTCCGTGATTAAATCATTAATGAAAAATTTGCCATTGGTAATCCATTTTCACTTAAACACATATTTTTTTCCGATTTTGATATTATTATTTAGCCATAGTTGTTGACTAAGAATTTCACAAGGGGCTGTGATAGAGTTTTGACTAGCCTTCCCCCAGGATATTAATACACTTTTCCAGAATGGATTAAATTTATTTGCAATGGTTTCTAAACCTTCAGATCTAAAATACCACATTTTGTCGTTTCCGAATTTTTGTGTCGTGTCGGAGAGCAAGAGTTTCCATGTCGAATGAATATTAGGGTCAAGTACTTTCATGACCCATGATATGTTCAAGGCTTGGCAGAAAGATGCTAGATGAGGAACCTTAAGCCCTCCGTTTTCTGTTGAATTATATAGAACGGTGCGCTTGATCTTGTCTGCTTTGCCTTTCCAAATAAACTCAAAAAACATATTTTAAAGTTTTTTTTAAAAAATCTGAAGGTGGGTCTGGAAGAACAGTAAAAAGTTGAACAAAAATTGGTAAAACCAGTGTTTTGAGCACCGTGACTTTTCCGAACGATGTGAAGTTTCTAAAAGACCAATCATTAATAAGCTTTTTGGCAGCTTGTAACTTTTCCTCATAATTATCGTAAGTGATATCCGGTTTGTTTGAGTCAAAAGTTATACCTAAGAGTTTAAATTTACCGTCATGGCCCCACATTATTTTTTCTTTTGTCTTAATCTCTTGACCACAGCCCCTTTTTGCACCAATCCATAAGGCTTGTGTTTTTTTCGAAATTGGGTTTTAGCCCGGAGCAAGCAGCAAAGGAGTTTATGCATTTTCATGCTAAGTTAAGGGATTTTTCATCATTTTCAAGCGCTAGAGAAGTATCGTCTGCATATTGGCTAACAAGATATTCTGAATCTTTAATGTTTATTTCTTTAATGTCAGGATTGTTTTTTGAAGAGGCGCTGAGGAGCTCTATCACGAGAATAAATAAATAAGGCGAAAGAGGGTCCCCCTGTCTTACACCTCTTCCTATTGTGAAGAAGGATGAAAAATGACCGTTGTTAAGCACACAGCTAGATGCATCGTGATAGAGTAGTTTAAACCATTTTATTATTGATCCCCCAAAGTTGAAAAATTCTAAAGTTTTAAAAATAAAGTTCCAATCAACAGTATCAAAAGCTTTTTCAAAGTCTAATAATAAAAGTATGCCGGGAATATTTTCTTCGACTCTTTGAATTAGATCATATATGAGACGAGTGCATTCTCCGATATATCCGTGTAAAGCAACTAAGGTTAACTTTTTATTAAAACATTTTAAATCTAAAATAATGAAATTCCCCTCTGAGTCAATGATTTCTTTACATATTTCAAATTCAAACGAGTTTTTAAATAAGATCGCAACTCCCCTGCTGCTGCTACTGTTTGAACTAAACACCCCTTTAAATCCCCATTCAGTTTTCCAAATAGTTTGCGTTTCCGTCGAGCTATGCGTATCTATAAGGAAAGTAATATCAAATTTATCTCGAGATCTGTTAAAAATATCCCTACGTTTTATATTATTTGAAGCAAGTACCCGACAATGTTGGCAACCAATTTTTAAATCATTCATAAAATAACAAAAAGAATATGATAAGATTGTTTGTTATTTCTACAGTCAGTCGGAAAATTGTTTGTATATACATGTAGACAGTTTTTATAGTATAAAACCCTCCCACACACTGATGTAAACACCCTCCCATTCAAGAAAAAAAAAACTTCCGCATTTTAAAGCCCCGGGATATTGAAAAAAAAACATACTGTACATTAAGAATATTTCACACTCTTATTTTAAACAAAACGATGTGAGCATAAAAATATTTTAATAATAGTTACATGTATTCTCATAAAATACAATTGTTAATTAAATACTACACATTTTGGCCTGACAGACGTGTGAAAAATTATTTACAATAGAAATATCCCAGGAGCTCCAAAAACACCACTCACACCGCCATTCGTCAACCGGAAGTCTCCCTATCATATGAGAGGCGGGGGGTATCACTAAGTGAGGTCATTGCTCACAGTATCTTTAATTTAGTTTGAGAAAAATAATAATTACATCAACAACAACAAGAAGATATATACTGGACAAAAAAGTTAAGGATCATCAATTTAAATATGTTTTACAAACACTGTATCATAATAAAACAGAATGTAATTTTATCATCGTATCAATTTTATATTTAAAAAGTGAAAATTAAACATTGGATGTGATAAATTTGTTTGTACACTCGATACGAATTGTTCATTACTTTAGAATTCGGCATATTATGGGTATACCTGAAAATGAGATTTTTTCAGAAGAGTCAAATTACGTCAGTATTTAGAATGATTGCCAGTACTTTGTATGACCTCCCCGCGAGGCCCTGCAGCGGAAACCCGTGCTGCCTATCAGCCGTCCAAGGCTAGCCTGAGGGATCTGTTGCCATTCCTCCTGCAATTCTGTCTGAATCTCCCGTCGATTTTGGGAAAGTTTAAGACGAACTGAAATGCGTTGCTAAAGAATGTTCCAGGCATGCTCAATTATAACTTCATGTCTAGAGAATGGCTTAGCGCGTCCATAGCAGGTTCACTTTCCATGTTCTCGTTTAAGATTCCGACTCCATGAGGTCGAGCATTATCGTCCATTTAGATGAAATCCTCCCCCAGAGTACATGCAATACGTCTAACAATAGTTTGAAGAATATCATTTTGGTATTTTAAACCTGTCATGTTACATTCAATAATATACAGATCAGCGTAGCAATCAATACTTAAGCCTGCCCAAATCATCACCAAACCTCCATTTACTCTGTATTGCTCAGAAATGACACAATCAGCATATTATTTCCAATATGCAATCCAAACAAGTCCTCTGTCATCATGGAAGTCAAAACAAAATTGCGTTTTGCCAGCTTCCGACATCCCTACTGCCATGGATTGTTCGTCCATACTCATATGTCTCCTCATAGCGTCTTATCACCAGTTCTGGCCAGATATACTGAAATTTTCTGATGTTCTTTAAAGAAAACCCTCTTTGATACTTTTTATGCCACGTACTTTCTTGACCAATATGTCCCGAAACTCATTAAACACGTGTGACTTAAGTATCGATTCGTGTAAATGACATGTTTTTAAAACTACTTAAGCCTTGTTGTCACATAAATTTATGGGTATGAAATATTATTCTTGTATAAAAATATGATCCCTCACTTATTTTGCCGAGTACATATTACATGAAGAATTTGTTTTGATGATGTATTTCTACAAAAAAATTTCGATTAGCAAATTTCACTAAGTCAGCGACAATAGAGAGCACTTGATTCGATGCTGCAAAATCGATCCGAAACTAGGAAAATAGACTGCTCTGTATCTGTATCATTCATATTGTGTGGGAATTTTGTACCATTGATTTGAGAAGTTGGGATATAAAGATTAAACAAGAACATTTGGAAATTCAAATAAATTTAGTTGTATGTAAGACGTAACTATACAAACTGATCCGTAACCGATAAAATGATAGTATATGTCAGGCATGTAAATGCTTTGTTTATATACCCCCGCTTGAAAAGAGGGAGGGTATATATTAATAGGGATGTCCGACCGTCTGTACGTTCATTCGTCACTTTGTACGTCCGTCTGTTACGCTTTGGGGTCCCCATCACTTATCCTCTGAATAAAATTTGATGAGATTTTCAGGGAATCTTTTTTACATTATGCCATTGTGCATCTCCTGTTTTACTTTCTGATCCAACACATATTTCAAGTGTCCAATAGAAAAACATGGAACTGCCATTTTATTCACATGGGAGGCGGGAGTATCATTCAGTGAGCTCACAGAATCTTCTAGTGTTTTTCAACCTGCTGCAAATCAGGAAAACTTACTCGTACTCTAAAAAGACATGAAGATATATGATCTGTAAGACTCTGGTCGTACACTTCCTACCAATGTGCTAATTTTATTACAGGAATTAGCAGGACCGTGCTCCAGTAATGTCTGTGAAATCAATGAAAAATGTATCAACGTCGGATGTAACACTTTCTGTCAGATATCAGGTTTGTTCATCTGAAATATTTTTGTAGCGACAAGATACTAAAAATTTCTTCTATCTGTTTTTTCTATCGTGAATTCTTTTTAAAATTGATAACTGTTTGTTCATTACACTTTTGAAACATATGCTAACGTTGCAAGCCTGGGTCTTCTGTTTGATTATTATTCTACTTGGTTCAAATAGCCAATTCTTGAGAAAGGTATTCTTCAAAATTCGTTCTTTAAAAGAAGTTTTTTTTTTAAATGTTAACATTTTCTTATTATTTCCAATAACAGATTGTGGGGACCCTTTCACCACTAGGATGACGTCAGACGTCGTTGAGCGGTGGGACGGTATTGGTGTGCAAAGACGAATACATGTCAAATGTTCTGATGAGTACCAGCAAAGCGGAAGTGGAATATTTATATGTAACAGAAATGGCAAATGGAACAGTGACATGAGTTGTAATGGTATCTTTTTTCTTGTAAATTTGAAAAAAAGCATTACCTTAATGTATGCCTGCTATATATCGATGGTTGCTTCGCTAAAAGCTGATGTATATTTTTATTTGTTCAGTTGCATTTTATAAAGAAAAAAGAAAAGGAGTTATGCACATTCATGAAACATTCGCATTTTGAGCCCTTACTTGAAATTTCGCTTACGTGGAGCAGCAGTTGAAGGCGTGCAGTTAAGGATTTGATCCTTACCTCATGGCTTTCATTAAACAAGGGCACGTAAAGATAGGGTTTTCCGGTTACAAACGTATAAAACAAGGTCATGTTAAAGTCGATACCGGTAGGATCTACTAGGTCATCAGTGCAGAGTACTGGTCTTGTGTATTGCTTGATACCAACTTGTATATTATCAAGACGTTTCTTATTTTTTGTCAATGACTCGTACATTTATTCTTGGGAAAATTCGTATTTATGTGATTTAAACAGTTTCGATTACACAAAAGCCAATGGTTTTTGAGCCTTGAAGAAAAATAGAAAACTTTTTCAAGTTAAGATAAAAAAAATTATGTTTAAAAAACGAGTATTTTTCCCTTTAAAATATCATATACTTACTTATCTTGTATCAATGTTTTTTAGGGAAAAGACTAGGATGTTTTAAAGACGAATTTCCAAGGGTCTTTGAACCTCCGGATTTTGTGAGATTTTATAATACAAATAGTCTCACTTTTTGCACTAGGCACTGCTTTGGAATTGATAAAGAATTCAAATATATCGGACTTCAGGTAAACTTTCTATTTTTTAAAGAGGAAACAATTGCAGTCGACTGAACATTAAAATGATTTCTGTTCTAGAATAGTCTTAGTTGAATTCCTTTTTCTCAACAGTTAATCTCTAATTCAAGAAAACAAAACGATTTTGGAGTTTGGAAATGCAGATTATAAAGGCATTTTTAGCTCACCTGAGCTGAAAGCTCAAGTGAGCTTTTCTGATCACATTTTGTCCGGCGTCCGTCTGTCTGTCTGTTGGTCTGTCCGTCTGTATGTAAACTTTTCACATTTTCGACTTCTTCTCAAGAACCACTGGGCCAATTTCGACCAAACTTGCCACAAAGTATCCTTGCAGGTAAGGGAAATTCCAGTTTATTCAAATGAAGGGCCGCGCCCTCATTCAAGGGGAGATAATTGGGAATTAATGAAAATTTGGTGGAATATTTTAAAAATCTTCTTCTCAAGAACCACTGAGCCAGGAAAGATGGAATTTATGGGGAAACATCCTCAGGTAGTGTAGATTCAAATTTGTTCAAATCATGACCCCCAGGGGTGGGGCGGGGCCAAAATGGCCGACCAAAGTTTTACATAGGGATATATAGGAAAATTCTTTAAAAATCTTCTTCTCAAGAATGACAAAGCCATTATTAATCATATTTATATGGAAGCATGCTCAGGTAGTATAGATTCAAGTTTGTTCAAATCATGACCCCCGGGGGTAGGGCGGGGCCAAAATGGCCGACCAAAGTTTTACATAGGGATATATAGGAAAATTCTTTAAAAATCTTCTTCTCAAGAATGACAAAGCCATTATTAATCATATTTATATGGAAGCATGCTCAGGTAGTGTAGATTCAAGTTTGTTTAAATGTAGACCCCCGGTGGTAGGGCGAGGCCAAAATGGCCGACCAAAGTTTTACATTGAAATATATAGGAAAATTCTTTAAAAATCTTCTTCTCAAGAATGACAAAGCCGTAATTCATCATATTTATATGGAAGCATGTTCAGGTAGTGTAGATTCAAGTTTGTTCAAATCATGACCCCCCCCCCCCAGGGTAGGGCGGGGCCAAAATGGCCGACCAAAGTTTTACATATAAATATATAGGAAAATTCTTTAAAAATCTTCTTCTTAAGAATGACACAGCCATAATTCATCATATTTATATGGAAGCATGCTCAGGTAGTGTAGATTCAAGTTTGTTCAAATCATGACCCCGGGGGTAGGTCGGGGCCAAAATGGCCGACCAAAGTTTTTAAAGATATATATAGGAAAATTCTTTAAAAATCATTTTCTAAAATATAGCAAATCCATGATTGGTCATGGGACTACTTTTGGATTTAAACTTTACAATAAAAAGCCATTTTCTACTTTTTCCTACCCTTGGTGCACAGGTGAGCGATGTGGTCCATAGGCCTCTTGTGTTATGTGTAGTATCAAAAGTGTGTAGCCTTTTTCATATAATTTTTAATCCCAGAAAGAAGAAAAGATGTTTCATTACAAAGTTAAATAAGAAGAAGATAGCATTGACTACTGCTACTTACCTATAGAAAAATTTAGAAGTCAAATAAATCATTATACCTTTATCTCTCTCCATTAGTATAATACGGGAATGTTAATGTTATCTAACAGATAACAGCAAATTGCGCTTATAGTAATGAAACTCTTTTGTCCATGGCACTTTTTAGCTCACCTGAGCTGAAAGCTCAAGTGAGCTTTTCTGATCAGCCATTGTGCGTCGTCCGTCTTTGTCTGTAAACTTTTCTCATTTTCAACTTCTTCTCAAGAACCACTGGGCCAATTGAAACCAAACTTTATACGAAGTATCCTTGGTTAAATGGAAATTTAAATTGTAAACATCAAGGGCCAAGTTCCTTTCCAAAGGGAGATAATCAAGAAAATACAAAATAGGGTGAGGTCATAAAAACACCTTCTCAAGAACCACTAGGACAGAAAAGCTGAAACTTATGTGGAAGCATCCTGGGGTATTGTAGATTCTAAACTGTTCAAATCATGAACCCCAGTGTTAGGGCGGGGCCACAATGGCTGACCAAAGTTTTATATAGAAATATATAGGAAAAAAAACTCTTCTCCTCACTGGGCTAAAAAGCTGAAACCTGTGTGGAAGCATCCTGGGGTAGTGTAGATTTTAAATTATAAAAATCTACCCCCGGGGGAAGGGCGGGCCATAATAGAGAATCCAAGTTTAACTTAGAAATATATAGGAAAAACTTTAAAAATCTTTTTCTAAAGAACCAATGGGCCAGAAAAACTGAAACTTATGTGGAAGCAATCTGGTGTAGTGTAGATTTTAAATTGTAGAAATCATGGCCCACGAGGGTAGGACGGGGTCACAATAAGGAATCCAAGTTTTACATAGAAATATATTGGAAACAACTCTAAAAATCTTCTTCTCAAGAACCTCTGGGCCAGAAAAGCTGAAACTTAATTGGAAGCATCCTGGGGTAGTGTACATTCTACATTGTTCAAATCATGATCCCTGGGGTTAGGGCGGGCCATTATGGGGAATCCAAGTTTTACATTAAATATATATGGAAAAATCTTTGAAATCTTCTTCTCAAGAATCACTGGGCCAGAAAAGCTGAAAATTGTGTGAATCTTGGGGTAGTGTAGATTCTGAATTGTTCAAATCATTACCACCGTTCACGGTAGTCTAGTGGTAGAGCGTTCGCTTCGTGATCGGGAGGCCCGTGTTCGATTCTCGTTCTCGGTGCGGCGTCAAACCTAAGACGTAAGAATAGGTAGTGACTGTTCCTTCGCCAAGCGCTCGGCATCAGAAGTGAAAGTCACGGGTGTTTCGGATATGACCTTAAAAACGTAGGTCCCGTTTCACGGTAGGCGCTGGCACGATAAAAAACCTTCACTGCTCAATGGCTTAGAGTGCCGAGTATAGGTCACAATTTGTAGCCTTTCACCGGCATGCGGTGAAGTCTCCATATGATTGAAATATTTTCAAGAGGGACGTTAAACAATAAACAATCAAATCATTACCCTTGGGGATAGGGCTTGGTCACAATTACTATTACAAAGGGGGAAATCTGATAAAGAACAGCATGACCAAAGTTTCTCAGGTGAGCGATGTGGCCCATGGGCCTCTTGTTTTTAAAAAAAAGTTTACTGCATACTTTATATGTAACATAAAAATATAAATATAAGAATTTTCATAAAAATAAAGAAGAAAAATGCATGGAAAATTGGTTTACATTTACCTCGCAACAATTAACCGTAAATTCTCTATATCATATTGCTGATTTCGAGATTATTTATTGCAATAAACAAAATATTTCTTTATGCATTCAAAATATGAACTGCACACAAACAAATCATTTTAATTCATTCTTTGTGTAAGTGTTTGGGGATATTCATTTCAAGCATAACTGAGCACAAAGAAAGTTTCATGACATCAAAATGAAGCCTTTTCAGGTATCTTACATTTTCATGTTTGTTTCTAGAGCGAGGTCTATTGAGATGGGCCTTATCTCGATGAAATCTAGTTTTGCTTCTAATGCACTTATATGAAAAAAAAGAGCAAATTCAAAGATAAAGATATACATTCTTAAAGAACGCTATCTTAGTAAAAAAAAAACACAAACGAAAAAAAAAACGGAAAAGTTTTTCTACAAAAAATGTTACATAAACTATACAAAAAATAAGAGGGAACAGCTCGAATAATTTTTTCATCTGCATCATATATTTTCAGGCTGGCTATGCATGTTTCTGTGGCCACCGTATGAGGAAATGGCCAAAACTTCCAGACGATGAGTGTAACGTTCCCTGCCCTGGTGACTTAAGTCAAACATGTGGAGGGCCGATGAAGAATGAAATATTTACTGTCTAAGAGGAATTGGAAAACTTTGGGAATAAGGCTCTCTCACCAGATAATAAGAGTCAAACGTCGAACTTATTAATGAGATATTTTTCAGAGGGGATTAAGAACGTTTAGTGCTTTTCCAACTGTATCAATAAGGGTTGAACTATTAAAAAACTTCCCACCCTACTGTGATGTCATAGATTAAAACAAAATAAGGAAATTATATTCATATCAAAGAGAAATAGATCTGTCGGTAGATTTCTTTCCAATTGCTTAGTGAATCAGAAGTCTCTGTCGAGACTGTAACTTTACTGGTTTGTACTTATAATAAAGGAAGAGAAAAGTAGCAGTTGGGACATAAAACTTAACAAAAGCAATAAATAGAATAATGATCGTTGAATAAGTATCTTTTAGTGGCAATATTGCAAGAAGACTACAACTGTAGGAGTAGCTTACAATAAAATTTTACAGAAGTAGGAGGAGATAGTTCACAGGAATTTTTATTTTTGGTTATCACAGCAACACCGTTCATCGAAATCAAAAACTGATATGCAGAATCTATGTATCTTAGTGAAGTCTACTTGTGTGCCAAGTTATATTGAAATCAGACCAAAACTGTAAGAGGAGTAGCATTTTGAAAAATTGTTTACAGACAGACGGACGGACGACGGTCCACGCATTACTATCGCATAAGATCTTCTGATCTCAAGTAGAGCTAAAAATAATGTTTTAATACAAAAATATTTTTTTAACATAAAACCCATGGGCCATATTGTCACCTGAGCACTGTGGCTAGGAAGAAAATGAAAAAAAAACAATCCAGTTTTTTTTTCTGTATATTTCCAGGTAAAACTTTGATCGTCCATTGTAGCCCACTCTCAGGGGTCAGGATTTGAAGAAAATTGTCTTGACACTACCTTAATGCTTCCATATAAATATAATCAATCATGTCTATGTTGTTCTTGAGAAGATGGTTTTTAAAGATTTTTTTCCAATAAATTCTTCTGAAATAATACTGACTCGGCGTTTTATACCGACAATCAATCCAATAAATTCCTATGTATAACTTTATATCTATTTTAGTCTCACCCTACCCCCGGGGGTCAGGATTTGAAGAAACGTGAATCTACACTACCTCAGGATGCTTTCACAGTAGTTTCATCAAAACCAGCCAAGTGATTCTTGAGATTTTGAAAACACGCCTCCAAATTTTTACTATTTCTTAATTATCTATTCTTGAATATGCTCCTGGCCATAGTCTTTTTAGGACAATCAAATATATAAACATACAGACATATAGACGCCCGGACGGGACAAAATCTATGAACTTACAATCTTTGATTAGGGGGTCATAAAATGTGTTTTACATTTTTTTCCCTGTACCAATAAATATATAAAAACTTTGAGATATATTATTTGTATCTTTCTGATCAGCAATTTTTTTTTTCATAAATCGGACGCAATGCATCAGACTCACACTTCTTAACTGAAAAATAGTTTTTAACAGGGTTTGACTTTGACATCTATCACGATAAAGTAAAATAATATTTCATTTGAAAATCGAGAAACAATACTATAAAAATACCGGTAGATAATATTTATTCAACGTAAAGTGTAAGCAGTTCCATTTATTTCTCAAGATAAATATACATTGTATAATTGAAAACAATTCATTATGATTCAAAACAGATCTAAAGAACAAAACAAAACAAAGTTGGACCTCACTGTTGATTCAATTGTCCTGCCAACCAATGATCATTGATTGCCTGAACTCAAAATTTCCGTTATCTCTTCAGGACACTGGAGAAACTCTATACATGTATAAGTGAACAAAGTTAAATGTAAAATTAACAAATACCAACTGTTCCTTTATTAGACGCTCTGAATTAGACTGGAAAATGCTAACAACATACAATCAATCTATTAAGTACAGGTCCATATAAGAATCAGGCAATCAGCGATAAGTCGAATGTCTCGGATTAAGCCAAAAATTTTTCACAGCAATACATGGAATAGTAGTAATCTAAACACAATAACATTTTTTTCAATTGGCACATATAGGCTGTGATATGTTACTAAAAATAGATTCTGGCACCCATGAGCCAAGATCTTGAGCAAAAAAGCCAGAAGTTCAATGCTTCAATAACAAGAATTGTTGTTTTCATAAAATAGCCAAAATTTTTTTTTTAAAGTAGAAAATTTGTACTTAAGTTATCAGTTGTCATGGAATTGTTATTTTGACCGTATCCATGGTAACCAGTGTCATGAAATGACACGTTATTTTGCCATTAAAATTTATTGTGATTTTAAAACTATATCAATTGAAACAGCAAACATATTATTTAATTTGTTTAACTCAAAAAAATAAAGCAATCTGTGGTCTTTATTTTTCCAGTTTAAAAAGTGTGGAAAAATCAAAAGGAAATTTTTAATGGAGATAAAAACTTGTAAGAAAATTAGATAAATTTCTTCATATTTATAGACAATTTTCTTAAAATTAAAAACAATATGCATTAAAATTGAGTTTCCTAAAAGAAAAACATCTCAATCAACATTTATTTTTCTAACTGTCGTATGTTATTGTTCAATATTATTTAGGTAATTTATTTTATTTACAAAAAATATGGTAAATCGATCGGGATCGGAATTCAATATATCATGTATCCATTTGGGTTCCAAATTTTCTCTGTCAATAACCATCAGGGATGTGTGATGATGATATGCATCTTTTATACCGTGCTTAAACCTTTATCAACTTGTAAAGACATTAATTTGCCATTTCCATTTGTTTTACATCTTATTCAGATTAAGCGAAGGGTTCATTGCTTTGATTTCATTCTGTGTTATTTTGCATCATAAACATCGTTCGTCCATCTTAGCTTCGTCTGACACCCGTAGTGACGGTAATCAGGGGTTGGTTGATTAAGTTATGTATAAATTTAAAAATTCTCAGTCTCTTGTTACTGAGAATTTCCTCATGTCATCGGCTATTAAGATGAAATCAAAAATGGATATTTAAACAAAATAATTCTGATAATCTGAGATTCCTCTGACTCTATCCCTTGCTTTTATATTGTGACGTGTGTATTCTCGGATTAATAGCCTGATAACTACACAATGACCATGTATGCACTTATTATTCAGGGATTTATGAACTATTCAAAATGTCAATTACTCCCTTCCAACGTTACTTATCGACAGTACATGTCCCGTTTGTCCATAAATATACTCCCCGCCAATGAAAACGCAACACTCTACTTTTAGGTTGAAAAATTATAAACGGGATATAAATATGTACCAAACAAGTTAGGACATCTTTTGCTTTGCCAAATAAGTTATTTAATGGTTGAATGGTTTTTTAAACCATTACCGAAAGTTGCTTTTTTAACCCTCTGAACAGATAACATTGAAATAAAACATCCCCCCTTCCAACAATTTAATCAAAACATGCTAGTCCGCCATGTACAATATTAATGTACGCAGTCCGATTTCTACCATGTCTTAGGTTTACTAGTGTCTTTATCTGAGCGAAATAAATATTCTTGGGCATTTTTAATTGCCTGTTGTTCAGATACAGCGGTCGAATTTTCTCTAACTTGGCGTAGTGTAGCAACTCTTGGACTTCCGGTCAAGAAACTGTTATTTATGCTTTTGAAACACATGAGCCTGAAGAGTGTTTAAATAGTGTTCATTTAGCATCTGCATTTCTTTTTTCTTTATTTTGAGAATTTCCACCATTAGCAACGAAAATCAGTCATTTTTAGGAAATATAGGCATCACATCCGGTAAAGAAAGAAGATTTTTTTTCTCGGGCTTTTAGTACATTACTTATGATAAACAGCTACAAAATCTTGAAAACCCAAAATATTGTTAAAGATTTTATTTAAAATTCAAAATTTTGATTTCTATTCAGAGGGCTAAAAAGCAACTTCCGGTAGAGGAAAGAAATTCATTCAACCGTTAAATAACTGATTTGGCAAAGTAAAAGATGTCCTACCTTTTTTGGTACGTAGTTATAACCTGTGTTTACTTTTCACCCTAAAATTAGAGTGTTGCGTTTTCATTGACGGGGAGTATATAATAGTCTGGTTGACAAAAGTATTGCTTAAATAAATAAATACTAATTTCAAGGTTGCTTTAGCAGGTCCAGTGCAATCTCTTGATTAAGCTATATAGCTTTAATAAGCTTAACTGAAATGTAAATATGTTTCATATTTACCTAATTTAATGGTGTTAATAATCTTTAATACATTGATCATCAATGTTGTTTTCTTTTCAAAATACTAAAAGCAATTTGGAGAGTAAGTTTTACATGCATAATATTCAGAAGAGTTCAAAGGTATTATCACTGCAACTAGGTGCGACTTTTTGTACATGCTGAAAAAATAACACATCTGAGAAAAAATTGACGTGACAAAAATTCTAAATCAAGCTATTTTCAATAGCTTAATAAAGCTATTTAGCTAAATCAAACCAGAGACATATAAAACCTAAATCAAGCTATATAGCTAAATCAAGAGATTGTGCAAGTCTTGTACCCAGTAGTCTACATGCAGTTGAACTTCAGTATCTCGATCAAAACCAATATCTTGGGTTAAATACCATGAATATGTTGATAGATTTTTTTTTAATACTTGTACACATAAAATTTAAAGATAACACAGTAGAACAAGCACTCTGAGAGTATTGAATAAGCAATACATGTCCCCTACCGGGTTTCCTTTTTCTTTAGGATGTCACTTTACAGTATGCAAAATTTATATGTCTTTTCTCGCTTCAAATTTACCTTGTTGACCTTCGGAATGAGTGCAATACAAACATAATCTTAAACCATTATGAAAAATTAAAAATGCCATAATTCTGTCAAAAATCAATGAAGCGAAATGAAATTCAAACTTGATCTGTAACTCATCAAGATACACTCACATGCCAAATTCAACTCGAGGTCTGCAAGAAAATCAGGTAGGACATATGGGGACAGACAGATGGACAGACAGACAGCTAGACAGACAAACGCAGAGGAAACCTATAGTCCCCTTTGGTTTCAAAAAAAAGTAATGCACAGCCAAATACCGATATTTAATACCATTTGAAAATATAATCAAAGCACATTGCAAAAGATCTTTAACAATAAAACAGTTTTACGACTTGGTGTTATGTTGTACAATTTATAATTTGCAAGAGTTCCTTAAACTGTTCATTATAGTCCACCATGGACTAAATAAAATCTAAGACAGTTAACAACCACTTAACCTTATGAGTCTTACAACAGTTCAAGTTGACCCATTATTTGTCACCAAAATAATCTACATATTTTGATCCAAGTCATTTACATTGTAAAACATGAATCAATATACTGCATAATTATTGCAAGGAAAGAAAACTGGAATATCACAGTTTTTTTTCAAAATTACTTTAATAATTGTAAACTTCTTTTTTTAAATGTGTAAATTATAGCTCTGTGTAGATGTGATTTGTACATCTTATATGACATACATTTCAAAACTAAAACCTTACCATAGTCTATACTATCACTCTGATATTTGTTCAACTGCATCATCTTTTTTTTTTTACCTTTTCTTCGACCTTGACCTCAATTATCAGAATTTTTTGTTAAGCTCAGTTTAAAAGAAAGTAGTCAAGATATTGTTTACAAACTGCATATAATGATACATATTGATACGATAAGAGCTCTTACACTGAATGAACAATTCTGACCTTTGACCTTGACCTCTTCTTATCAAAAACTTCATACATAAGTTTAAATTTTCATGTTACATAACAGTATCTGATAACAATCACTCAATATCATCAATCACATTTTTTCATCAATGTTAGCAAGTGCAGCAAACCAATACTTATCACCATCAATTTCAGTCTTCAACAAATGTATTTGTGAATCTTCTCCGGCTAGGCCCGAAAGAATTGAGGTGATTTTGATGGGGTTTAACCACTGATTAACCTTGAAAACAATTGTTCACCATTTGATTCTGTAATATTAAGCTGCTTCAAGTTAAAAGATTGTCCAGATTGAGAACTGAATCCACAGACTCTTCTGCTTTTCTTTTATGGTAACGTATGATACTTTCCCCTGCTGATGAAATATCTGTGCAAAGCTGTGCACTCAGGGCTTGCCTTTCCGCCAGTTACCATTTTCAATACTTCATTTGCATTTTGCATGGTTGTTTCCATTTCATCACTATATGTTGATATTTGCGAGAGAGTTTGGAAATTTGGTACATCTGAATCCTGTAAGAAGAAAATTAATTGTTCAGATGAAATCTGAAATAATTGTAATGTTATGCAATCAAATTTATACATGATGTTCAGATAATTTATTGTATTCTCGGGCTAAGAAAGTGCAGTGGCGTAGCGTGCATCAAATATATGTGTAGAAACTAGAAAATGAAACCGAAGGCTTCACTGAGGCGAGGAGGGCTGAAAGGGGGTAGGTGCGGAGCCCCTCCAGCTAGGGGATTTTGGGGGACCTCCCCGAGAAAATTAAAAAAAATAAATGCAAAATTATAGCACTTTTGAGAGAAGAAAATTGTTAATTCAAACAAAATATGTATGCTTGTTTATAGTTGTTTATTTGGGCATTTTGGGAATTTCGGATTTTGTGATTTTTGTTCTGTAACTTGTTTGCACCCTACTCTTCTGGGGGATTTCATGTACAAGTTGATATTAACTGTTATTTCAAAGACTAATATATGGAAATTAGAAAACTGTATGTTTTCAGGAATTTATGATAGCTGCAGCATTTAAAAGAAAATTAAAAAGACACAAGACACTTCAATCAGAAAGCTCACTTGAGTGTTATGTGGTCCAACATTACTGGAAATAAAATACAAACTTGTTAGTACTTACATTATCAAAATATTGCAGACAATCATGTTCTCTCAGATCATATCCTAGGGACTCTTCAGTAGTACATACATCATACTGCAAAATAAAATGAAAGATGAATAAATAAATAAAAGAAGTGAGTAAAGGTTTCATATTTTTAAATACTATAGGAAAATTATGAAGCATCCATATATATGACACCCAATTTAGGGAGGTATTTTTGTCCTGGTCAGGGGCATAGCCATCAGGGTACTTGGTACTTTTATGTGAACCCCTTAATAGGCGGGGGGGCTTAAGCCCCAGAAGTTGTTGAATTTTCAATGATTTCGATGTGCATATATTTGACCCTTCTGATGGCATTTTTCTCTAAAGATTGAAAATAACAAAGACAGAAGAATTCTTTTCAACTCTATTACTTGCACATTACCTATTTACATGCAGTAGTGTACATTGTATACAATTTAAAATGAATGCTCATAAATATTCACAAATCTGGTATCTAACTTTTTGCAACAATTATAAAACATGTAAAATATATTATTGGTTTTAAGGTAGTGTTACAGATGTGTTATGGATACTGAATTGTGATTTTTGAAGTCTCGCATGAATCCAAAATTAGGTTAATTTTTTTTGGGGGGGGGGGGTATCGTTACAGACTTAGCCAACTTGGGTTTTATTGTGTGAAATCTACAATAGAGAAACTCTTTAAGAATGTTATTACACTTGGAAAAAACTCAGCAATATTCGATTATACCATTCAATTGCAAAATCTGGGAAATCCTTTGATTTCAGTGAGGTGTATACTATTGTATTTTCTCCTAAAACTAATTCTGTTGATTTTCATTTACCGGTATTTTTTATTGTTAATTCTAAATTGTTTCTAAGTATTTGTTTTATTTTCAAAATTAAGTAATTATATTTTGCAAAAATGATGAGCATGTTTTACAATATTACGCCTGGTCGCTCTCCTTTTCTCTTTCTCTTCTTTCTTTTTTTTTTTGAAAATGATGTGGACATGCGACATTTGTACGTACAAACATACGCCTGGCTACGCGCCTGCTGGTAAATTGGAAATTGTTTTCTTCAACTTTGGGTTTCACATAAGCAAAATTTTTATTAATGCTTACATATATTGTGTTTATGAAAAGAATGATACTTTAAATGCTTACATATGATAGAGAATCCTGTCCATTGTCTAAATGGGAGATATCTTTGCTGTAACTTATCAGACAGCCTTTTGCATAGTCCTGCATAAGAAATGACATATTTATGAAGAACTGCTTTTTTTTATTGGTATGTTTAAACAATAAACATAAGTTCATAATCAATATTCCAAATAATTATATATACACTGTATATGTAATGCCCATCCAAAGAGTGATTTTACATTTCCTCAATTAAGTGAAATTTGAAAAAAAAAATTAAACAGATCTTGAAATGATAAACATTAAACAGTCACCTGAACCAATCACCAGTAACACTCCTAATCAGTTCAAGATATTTCTGCTCATTTCTGCATTTACTCCTTTTTGGGGTTTTGAGCTCCCTCATGTGATGGGTATGCACTTCCGAGGAGGTTCTAGGGCCATAACGATGGTATGGACATACTGTCATCGATGGATCAAATCTTGAAATAATAAATTATTCAATTTTTTATTTATAAACAAAATTCTCGACTTAATCATTATGAATGAATTTTATGCCTCCTTTTTGGGGGGAGTGTATATCCCCCACCCAACTACCCCATTTTTGGTTTGGTTTGCTTTGTGTGTACTATATTGAAAAATCACAATGATGTGATTTAAAAATAATAGGCCTAGTCAATAGTTCCAAACTTCAACACATACATAAAATGCTACTAGAAATATTGGATGCTTATTTATAGGATTTTTTTTTATTGCTACTGTTTATATCAGTATTATACATAAATCATTCGTCAAGGTAAAATCAGGGACCTTATATACTAGTAAATTAATTTTCTGAGACTGTGCAGATATTACAATTAAATTTCTATTTATGTGTGATATTGTGATTTTACGAGGACTGCAAATTTAAAGTCAAACTTAGTCAATGACTAGACATTTTGAGTTATAACAGCTGATTTCTGTAATCAACATATCGACCCGACGACAGTTAAAACACAAGCGAACCAAAATGAATATACATACTGGTGTCCTTTGAATCATATTAACTATGATTACATCATCTATAATTACAAAATAAAGAGTGTTTATCTAATTATTTACCGAAGTAAACCAATGCGCAGGGTAACCTAATCAGACACCCCTCCGGGCCCTCGCTGTCGGCCGCTGCACTCACGCTCGTCTGGTGACCTCCACTCAACTAAACGGTGTGTAGATACGTCTCTTTGACAATTGCCGAGTGTTGTTAATCCTTTTTCTTTTGGATATGGCTTGTAGAATCTCCTGCATAATGCCACACACCACATTTTAACACTTGATTTCCATCGGTTTCCATATTTCGCGCACTAGCGTGCCTAGCAACATCACGCCATCTAGCGATAAACGTGTTACATATCCAAGAACGGTAACCCGATTTCGCCAATATTGCTTGATTTTATCGGGAAAAATTTAACTCTGGTCGAAATTTTCCAAACTTTTTAGAACTGGAGTTAATAGTACAGAAAGTGCTTGATTAATATATAATTGCATTTTTACCAAAAGGTTTGCTGTTTTTTTATCCAAAGCCCTAAAGATGCATGACATTGTATAGATTTGCACTAACAGTCAAAATGCAATTTTTGAAATTATCGACCCGTAAAATTTAAACAAGGCGGAATATTTCCAATCTGACAAGTATTTGTCTTATACATGTCCTGTCTATTTCGTACATGATATATGAAGTGATTTCTCGAACCACGACTTATCACAAAAATTTGATTTTGCCTGATTCTTACGTGGACCTGTACTTAATCAATCTTACAATTTTATTCGATATTTCTACAGATCCATGTTTTTTATTGTATGTGAAAAAACTTTCTAATATTTACGAAAAATATTTACACACAACATGTACGAGCGTATGATTTATCTGATATAGTTGTTCACTACACTGCTTGCAACACTAGTGATATTTTTTACAAGTGTAGGAAAACATACTCAATGGTTTATCCAATATTTGTTAATTTTACGATTTTTAGCATTTTTAATCTTTTTCACAAATGTATGAAAACGTCGCCTCATCACAATTATAATCTCCCCAGATCCCACCACGACAAATATGTACACAGTCCCCTACCCAAGCATTATCCGGTTCATCTGGGTGCCAGTTGGAGTAGGAAGTGACGCCACGGTTGTTTCCTGTCCAGACAAATCTCCCCTCTTGGTCAATATCGTTGGCACCTATCCAATTGGAACAGCAATGCCACCATGTACTGCATTCCCCTGAAATTTTTTCAATGAAAATAAGAAATTGACTTTGTTTTAGTAGAAGAGCAAGTACAAATGTCGAGATTAAAGATCCTACTTGTTATCCAATACTAATCAAGGGTGAACCGGGATTAATACCAGGTTTTGTTCCATTCAGGCTGAGGCCTGAGTACTCCTTTGCTTGGAGCTGGATAACGAATTTGTTTCTTATTTACCCCAATTAATTCTTTATAAACATAATTCCAATCAACTGTTTTTCAACTAATCGATACGATTTACTATATGTTTGTATTACAAAGCATCATACGAGGGATGTTCGAAAAGTTTGTTGACTTTTGTCATATCTTTTTTTTTATTTGACGTCATATGTTAAAGTCATATTTAGTAAGTTAAAAACAATGCACTTAATAATGTCTGTAGTCGCATTTTCTGTAAAATGGACAAAAACACAAGACAACCTTGAAATAGAATTCAGAATTGATTCGTATTCTAAATTATGGCTTGATATTTTGCTTTGTTAAAAGGTATCAATTTAGGTAGTCCGTATTGAAAACGAAAAAAAACAAAGACGTTTAAGAACGTCACGGAGGAACAAAAAAGAATGAAATTTTGTGTTTTACTCAGGAAAATTTTTTAATAAAATTTCAAAATGTTGAAGGAATAAACAAAAATATGTCACAAGCGATTGGTGCATGTGTATACAAATAGTACAGGCAGTATTTTAGTGATAGAGACTGTATCGGGTGAGGACAATCTGAAAAGAAATCGTTTAACTGTAAAAATCTGAACAAAATCTTTAAAAAGTTGGAACCTCAAGGAAAGACATTTGAGCTACAAAGTTGCTTATCTTGTGACAGCAGAGTTCATGCAGATATAACAGAAAATCCAACCTTAACAAAGGAAATTATACATCGAGAACAATTGTAAAAAAAAATTAATGTCAAGTATTAGAAAAAAAGGTTTTTAATGCGTGGATATTGGATAACACTATGAAATGTATAGGGATAGTATTTTTTTTTTTTTTTACAAATTCTCGACGCTATGATTTGACATTACATTGCCATTAAGTGTGATCCAGGGGTGCAAAACATGATGAATTTAAAACAAAATAAAATTAATTTTTGTTAAATCAAATGGAATCTTACTTCATACATCAAGGAAACATATATGTTTACATATTATAATGTGCTTGTTTTAAATTTCAAGTGAGTAATATATAACGAAGATAGACATCGTCCACGAACTTTTCGATTAACCCTCGTACTGTAATATAATTTGTTCTTGTATCATAGAAAAATTATGCATTGTGACCTCACGATTTTTACCTAAAGCTAAAGTCAATTATACCTTTATATACCCCTGGCTTGCTAACCAATCAAATCTTGTGTTACAAGGTTGATTGGAAATAATATTTTTATCAAGAAAAACTGTACCGGAATCCCAGGCTGGCAGGAAGGTTTCTGTTAACCACGTGTTCTCTTCTTCTGTTTCTATGGAAACCAAGTAGGCCCCTAACCTTTCGCACTCAAACTGAAATGGACATTAAATTTATCAATAGCCATTAGACTGATAGGAAAACTACCATAAATGGGACACAGGCGTTTGTTTATATCAGGATATATGAAAACATGCATGATAATTGAAATTTTATTCTTCCCTTGGCATTTGGCCATGTAACCCTATTCTTGATTTGTAAGTAATAATGCATCTCATACAACAGCCAACCATCTCCTATAAAGATCAAATTTGTAGGTTTCAGATGAATTTTCTTTAGATCTGTTATCTTTGAATGTAAAGAATGTGAAATGAAATCGGAGAAAAATAGTTTAATATCATAATTAATATACGTTTTGAATACTCTTCTGTGAGCGTGCGTTTTTAAACAGATAATACAGACAATTTTCTCAATCAAGATCTTCAAAATAACATATAATTTAATTAATAGGTTTAATCGCTTTAATTTTCAGTTTTATAATAATTGACTTTTAAGTTATTTCCATCCTCAGAGTTTTAGTGGTTCAAAATAAAAAAAACCGCATTTATTTTCACTTTACTGTATATAGTTAAAATTAACCAATAATAGAAAATTAGTATAGGTTACCATCTTTTGTAAGAAGGTAGACAGTATTAAACAGAAGTGTATCTCAGCATTAATAACCGTTCATTTTTAGTAAACAGTATTACACACGTTAGGTAAAAAGTGGTTAAAATGCGCAATTTTGATGTTAAACGTTCCAAAGTAATTGCTACTTTAAAAAATTACTAGAATCAAGAATATCAGGGAAAGCATTTTACTTGATATTCAGGATAATGAAAATGCCAGAATACACGAGGAGTTATTGCTGTTTAAAAGATTTTAAATGATTAAATAATTAATTTAACAAAAAAAGGAAATATACATTTTTAAAAATCTTTCCTTAACTATTATTTGTTTTACACCTACTGAAAAGCGTTTATTTAAAAGATAATTTTCTAATAGGTATAAATAAAGATAGATTAATAACAATTTTTGCAAAAGCCTATGACATCACAGAAGGGCGGAAATGCCGTGATGACATTTTGTAAAGATTTTAAAACGGTTGTTACAGAAGGGAAGAATTCTAAAAATTGAAAAAGGTGAAAATTTTGTAAATTAAAATATTCTTTATTAGTCAATCGCAACCAATATTCCTTTTAAAAAAGTAATACATACATCTTTTTTTTGGTTTCTTTCATCTGCCTTCATTTGTTTATATTCCTTACCTTCTAATTTTGAATTATAATACCTCCAACCAGTTTCGTAGTCAGCTATAGTCACAGAATCACATGATTTATAAAGATGACATCTCTTTTTCTGGGAGTTGTAGCCCAGACAGTTACAGTTCTGACCACACATAGCGAAACATAGAGCGAGAGAGTCCGAATGGTGTGCTGACAGGAGAGTGTCGTAAAACACTGTATCATCTAAGTCAGTGTCCGCCAAATAATGAGACTGGAAGAGAGCCGCTCTTGTTGTCAACACACAGAACATTAAAAAGATGGCGCATCCCAGCATTGTGAAAAGGCTAAAGATTTAAAACAATGGCTGTAATAAATCTTAACTGTATATTGATATTAGAACGATACCATGCATAGTATATATGTCATTCATAGGCTATACAAATGTTTGTCATAGGTATATTCCTAAATCTTTCTTAATCTTTTTAGCTTCTCTTCTTATGTGTCTCTATAAGTTCACTGAATTCTTCTTTTAAACCTTTTAGAAGTCTACCCATGTAATTTGGTCGATTCTTAATGGATTATGATACAAATTAATTATCTAAAAGAAGAAAGCAGCACTTCATACATGATAGCAAAAGCGTAAATGGTTCTTGATATTTTGAATTGTATAAAATGACAGAATATATCGATCTGATTTTATTGTAGAAAATGTGGCAATTTCTATAACCTCTGAGAATTGAAGCAATATAGTCAGTCAACTTTAAAAACCTGGAATGCTAATGAAAATCTTATTTCTATTTTATCTCAAAGTTATAAAGAGATCCATAAAATAGCGCTACCAATTAATGAAATGAAATCCTAAACATTCTTATCTGAGTAAAATTCACGGAATATAGTTTTCGATATTTCCTTGACTGATTCCAATATTGCATTTCTGTATACTGTATTTGTATTCCAATATTGCATTTTCGAAAAATCCTTTTTTGTGATGTACATTTTTTAGTGGATTGAAGTAAAAATATTTGTGTTCGTGGAGATTTCATTTCGTGGATAAAGAGAGGCAGAGTAGTTATACTCGATTCCTTGTAGAAGTATATGACATTTTATATTTCCTGCTGGAAATACATTCCATCTTCTTACAGCAGAAACAACGGACGCCTAAAATTAGCGATTTCACAGTATGTCAATTTTGAACATCTGCTATTCATTATAGAATACTGTATTCGTACATAAATAATGACAGGTAGATATAGTTAAATTCTGTAATTTTCCATTAAATTAATTATATAAAGAATAAAGATACTGAGATGGAGTTTTCAATTATACTTGAAATACAGTAGGCTTAACAGGTTCAACCTCCAGGTTTTAAACAACGTATAGTTAGGTATTGCCATAAACAAGACAAGAGGTTATAAGTGAGCATACCAAGGTCTTATAAGCACTCTTTTAATATAAAAGGTTGAGTGCAGCCAATAGTTCGCAGTTGGTAAAATGCCTTTGTAATGTTTCGAATAAAGCGATCCATGTTCAGTTTACAATCAAAGAAAACATCCATTTTTTTTAAACATGATTTTAAAATTATTTACCCATCAATATTGATGCTGCATTCATTAAAGTAGATAATTCTGTATTTGGCGTAACGACAATAAGTTCTGTTTTTTATATCTTGATTCCTCTTTAAAAAGTTAGAGCGCATCCAAGTACTTATAACGGATAGGCAAATTTGCAAACGAGATACTACGTCAATGTAATTGCTAGGAGGTATTATTGCCATATATAGCTGATAATCATCTGCATAACTGTGGAATTTCATGTTATGTATAAGGCAGTTATCGAAAATTGGCTTAGCAAACAGGCTGTAAAGCTTTGGTCTAAGAACCGAATCCTTGGGAACGACAGATCGTAGATGGAAGTCTCTAGACCCTGATGAACGTGAAGCAATTCGTTGGTGTCTATCGCTTAGGTATCCATGAAAAGGCCATACTGGTGATGAACACTGTATGCTGACTGCTGTTTATCAGTTCGAGGAAACTATTTTATGTGACGTCGGAATAAATTTACATGCTAAATGAGGTACCAACGTGACTGACAAATCGACCAATCCGCTGAATGAGTTGGATTACTACAAAACATACTACGTTTGTAAAATGCCAGTTTTTTTTCAAATTGCACTCGGAAAGACATGTTGCATTTTTTCGACCATTTTTCATGCTTAACACAAAGTTTACATCATTATCTACTAATTCCATTTTACAAACTATTCATTAACAACGGTATTATTGTGGCTTTCTCCACTCCATTGAATAAGTTTATTCGTGCAAAAGTTATTGTATTCATGTACTCACGTATTGTCATGTTTACAAGACTTCAGGCGGTAATTTAACAGTATAGTTCCTTTTTAGAAAATATGCGATTAATTTTTACAGATTTTCTGTTGCATTGTAAATATCCAAGTCCTTTGAAATCAAAAAAAAAAAAAAAACAGAACAGCTAGAAATGTCAAAAGATAAAAAAAGACTAAAGCTCAACTTTTGATTTTAACTGATGAAAATATTTCTCTGCTGCCTTCAGAAAAAATACAATTTTACGAATCTGAAAGAAATTCACTTAAAAGTCCGAATAAAAACTAGTTTATTAGACTTTCTAAAAATTCTTACAAATGAAAGAAAATGGGCGCACTAGATGGGCTGTCGGCAGGAATCATTGACACGAAACAATTCAGATTTAAATGTCCAAGCACCATATAGTTTTAATGCATATGTTATACATCTTATAGAAACTGCATGGGAATGGATTTCTGTCTTATGTTTGTTTATTTGTAAATATATTTTTTTTCAATTAAAAGGTGTCAAGAAAGATAAATTATCTAATATATAGTATGCTGGATACATCAGCTGTACATTTACATGTAATATGATATACACTGTAATAGAAGTCTAACACTAAATAATTTTTTTTGCTCAGTTTTCAAATGCACTGAAAATATTGAATGTAACAGAACGATTGAAGTTGATTTTTTTAAAATTATATTCAATATTTTTTCATCAGGTGTAACTTTGTAGTTCAAGTTCATGTATGTTTATTTCCATTTGAGAACATTAGCACAATAAAAGACAAAATGTAAATGCATTGAAAAATAAAACAATGTAAAATACTTTATAAAACATAATTTGTTACTTTATTCAAGGAGTATTCAAAATTCAAAAATTTCAATCTCAAAGAAAAATAAAATAAAAGAAATCACTGTATTCGAACCTAAAATACTGCTTCCATATGACTCGAATCCAGCGACAAACCAATGTAGCTACCGCGGAACACTATACATTGCTGGTATTGAAATCATTATTTAAAGCCAAAGCCCTATACATTTGGACTTTGTCAATTTTCTACCAGAAAATAAATGTGAAAAGTTTAGATTTTGGTATTTCTGGGTCGTCTCTCCATTTTTTAAACAACTGGAATGCATTTTACGGTTAAAAATACACTGATAACACATTTAAAAAGTATGGAGAGAAGACCCAGAAACAACAAAATTAATGAAAAACGGCTATAAAAGAGTAGATTTTTCCATCATTTGACTCGTACGGCTATATTCAGGTGCATATTTCAATAAAATTAAACATTTTTAACTAAATATTTGCCCATTTTACATTTACCAACAACACAGTAATTGGCTAGGTTTTGAAAAAAATGTATAAATCAATGATATTTTTAAAATTCTTTTTATGAGCCACTATTCCTGCCGAATCGCCATCTAAAGCGCCCACTTTCTTTGGATTGTTTCTAGTGTATTGGTGTTTGATAAGTTTAAAAGTGTAATTTAGAAAGTTGGTGTATGCATGTACGTAGACTTGGTATTTAATCTATATATCATTCGTTTATGGAATGATTACAAAGATGCGAACGTTATGTACATGGTGACTTTGTAAATATTGTTTTCTAATAATGCAACTTTGAGATAAATATACACTTGTATATGTATAGACATGTATATGCATGCTACTTAATCCATACACAACAGTTATATATCAGTGTAGGTGAGTTTTTAATAAAATTGTGTAGAATAAATGTCGTACAGCAATACACTTTTGTTTTAGAGTGTATGAACCTTTATTCAACAAATGAATAAAACCAGTAGCATATGGTAAATATACGAATATCAAGTACATGTATAAAAACTAATTTTTTTTTTTACATGTGAAGAGATTGAGAGCGGTATTTCAACCTACTGAATAACACCGAAAAATAGCTTTCTTTGTTTATGTGAGCATGGAACATCTTATTTATTACTTATTCTGTCTTAATTTTTTACAAAAACAAATTAAATAGATATTACTTGACTCTCCGACAGGCATTTGAAATAATGTCGT
The DNA here is from genome assembly GCF_032062105.1 of Saccostrea cuccullata. Lineage (NCBI taxonomy): Eukaryota > Metazoa > Mollusca > Bivalvia > Ostreida > Ostreidae > Saccostrea > Saccostrea cuccullata. The sequence continues at coordinate 96,806 of NW_026919055.1, read as the reverse complement.
AAATTGACCTGAACCACGTGTTTGTAGTAAAATGTAAACAAGTAGTAGACCAGCATGTTTTTTGAAGTATTTTCATTAAAGAACGAAAGATGATCTCTAATAGTGTTGATTTTAACCAGGAAAAAAGTGCCAAAAGCATTTGCAAGGTCCTGTTGACGACCATTAGAAGGGAAAAAAAACATGTACGAGCGTAGAGTTTAATGGTTTATTCGAGCTTTGTTGACTTCATGACTATTTGCTCGGCTTTTAACATTCGTAATATTTATTACAAATATATGAAAATATTCTCGATAATTTTTAATCTTTTTCACAAATGTAAGAATATGTTCCGCCACAGCCATAATCTCCCCAGATCCCCTCACGACACATATGTACACAGTCCTGTCCCGCTTTATTATCTGGTTCATTGGGGTACCAGTTGGAGTAGGAAGTGACGTCACGGTTGTTTCCTGTCCAGACAAATCTCCCCTCCTGTTCAATATCGTTCGCACCTATCCAATGTGAACAACAAAACCACCATGTTCTGCATTCCCCTGAAAGTTGTTAACAGAAAAGCAAAACATTTAAGTAAGTTCGTATTGGAAATTATGAGAAGTGGACTTCCTACCGGTGAGGAGCAAGTGCAAAGATCGAAATTAAAGACCCTATTCTGGTTTAATAAAGGGTTTTATCCCATAGACCTTTGGGCCAAAGTGCTCTTTGTTTGGGGCTGGTTAATGCTTTTATTTCTTATTTACCCAAATATATTCTTTTTAAACTTAAGTCTAAACAAATGCGTTATAATTAATCGATAAGATTTACTACGCATACGTGCTACAAAGCACCGTGACGTCATATAATTTGTTTTGGTATTTAGAACTATGCTCTGGGACGTCACGTCACGTTTCTTACCCTATGCAAAAGTCGGTTACATATATGTATACCGATATCAGCACCTGGCTTGCTAACCAATCATATCTTGGGCTACAAGCGAAATAGGAAATATTATATTTTTTAAAAAATGTACCAGGACCCCGTACTGGCACAAACGTTTCTGTTAACCACGTGTTTTCTTCCTCCGTGTCTATGGTAACCAAGTAAGCTCCTAGCTTTTCACACTCAACCTGAAATAGACATTATTAACTATAATACTGACTGGAAGAAATCATAAAAACTACATATCTAAAATGTATGTGACATATTTGTTTATTACTGTCAGGATGTATGAAATAATAACTGACATTTTCTTCTTACCTTTGCATTTGACCATGTGACCTTGTTCTTGATTTGTAAGTAATAATGCATTTCATACAACATCCAACCATCTCCTATAAATGTCAATTTAATTTTACAGTCGAGATGTTTTTATCTTTGAATGTAAAGGAGATTAAATTTCATGCAGAGATAAAACAAATCTGAGGAGGAATAAACTAAATATATAGTTTGATTCAGAATCTGGATTTACACATTAAAACTAATTGAAGGACAGATGATACAATCAAAAAATGGATGCCTAGTTTGGTATATATTTTATGGACTCGTTTCGGTAAAAAGGATGCGAATAATACTTTTTTTTTTTTACAATAATGGACATTAACGAAGAAGCACCGACTTTCACAGTTAACGGTTTACTTGGCATTTAAACCTGCATTGTGTATATAGGTACGGAATTGTTAATAGATAAGAACACCTTTTCTGTGGTCATAGATACTGCCGCGGATGTAGTTATGGGCACTAACATGTGAAGACGAGGAGTTGAGGGTAAGTGGGTTGTCTTTTTTCCTTAAGGACAACTGATTAATGCGTTGAAATAACCCGTTAATTTCGTTGAATTATATCTTGAGCTAAATATTTTATCGTATAAAAGCTTCCGTACATTGTTGTAGTGCAAAAGTAAGCTGTCAAATGTAAAAGTCATCGCCACTCGTAAAAGACCATAAAGAAATTTTAAACTTTCTAAGATGTTCCAACTCCGCATCTCTGAAACCATCCTTATTAATCTCTTCAAATATTTTTTTTCACTTCAAATCCCAATTTTGAAAAAAATTGAAGAAAGAATACTTTGCGGTAAAACCCATAAATTTTATTCGTTAAAATATGACCCAAGTTGCTACTTCCAGATTTTGTCATATCTCTAAATCTAAATACTTATGGCACGATATTATTGAATGTACATTAAATTATATGAAAGATTTTCCTTTAAATAAAAAAAATTAAGTGCATATTTGTTTTTTATATAAGAAAGGAAGAATTCTATACATTGTAAAACGTTTAAAATATCATAATATTTTAGAAATATCTTAATATTTTAGAAATAAAGTATCAAAGTCAGTTACATGTATAACCAATATGGTTCAAAACACATAGCAATACAGACATTAGTTTTTGTTTCTTTCAGAGGTCCTTAAGATTCAACAAATCATTATTTTTGAATGCTACATACCTTTTAATTTTGAACTGTAATACCTCCACCCAATTTCGTTATAAGTTATATTCACAGAATCACATGATTTATATAGATGACACGTCTTCCTTTCGGAATTGTAACCAAGACAGTGACAGTTCTGACCACACATAGCCAAACACAGCGTGAGAGAGTCACAATGGAGTACTGACAGGAGAGTGTCGTAAAATACTGTGTCATCTAGGTCAGTGTCCGCGAAATAATGAGACTGGAAGATGGAAGCCCTTGTCCAAGTCAACACAAAGCAGACAAGCAGACAAATGGTGAATCGTAGCATTACTACAAGTAATTAAGATTATTTAAAAAACCATAAAATCAGCACTACTGTGTAATACCGACAAAGTTTAGTAAAAATTTATTCACAGAATCATATGATTTATAAGAAAAAAAAACACGCCTATCCGCGAAATACAAAGCACAACATAACATCAGAAAAATGGGACATTTTAACATTGTGAGAAAGCAAAAGATTTAAGGCATGAAATTTTTCAACCTCCTTTCACTAATCCACCATTTGCAGTATTTCAAACAAAATTTACATAGTACGTATATATCCTAAGTGTTTGTATTATATCCTTAATATTAATACAATACGACCGTTTATAGGCTTTATATCTTAAATATATATTACCTCCCTTCTTATGTGTCTTTAGAAGTCAAGCATTCCTTCCTTTAAACCTTCTACGAATGCTATTAAGTCGATTTCAAATGGATTATTAATAATTTAAAACAAAGAAGCGCTTCTTATTAATTGCAAAAACATTCAATGATTCTGATTAACGAAAGGGCAGAATATCGATTTGATTTTATTGTACAAAATGCGGCTTTTTTTACCCACGATAATTGGAGCACTTTGCTTAGTTGATTTTAAAAACATTGAATTGAAAATGTTTTTATTTTATCTAGGAGGAATACAAAGATCCATAAATTCCTTTTTTAGATTAAATCATTGAAGAATTGTAAGCTGGATAATATTCATGGTAAATGTTTATTGATACTTCAGTGATAGGATTCTGAATTTAATTACTGTAAAATAACGTATTTTCGTGGTGTCAAATTTTCGTGGATTGAGGGGAAACACATGGGTTCATTGAGATTAGATTTTGTGGATGAGAGTGTTTAGTAGTTATGTACCTGTATAGCAGATTTTACATTTTGTAGTGAAAATGCATTCATACAGAAAAAAAAAAACGAACACAAACTCCACACTGAAATTATATTATATATAAGATTCTCCAAAAGGGGTTTTACCATGGCGGCCAGCCATTGTTGAATTTATATGCGCCATGATTAAACGAGCTGCGCCATGGTTAAAATGGACAGCCGCCATGATTATATTTGTGAAATGCAATATCTACAGACCTGCCTACCCTTTTCTTTGCAAGGGTGTAATTTCAGTAAATTTTTGGCGGAATTTCAGTGGTAAAAGCGTAATTAATCATGTTTTCCTATTTTGTTGTTTAACTATAATACTTTATTTTCTTTCAAAACAACTACAGTTGGATAATATTAAACAAAGCTGGCATTAACTTTTCTTTTCGATTCATTTATTGATAAAAAAAAAGTGTTGTAAAGTACCAGTATCCTATATTCAACTCAAATCAACCACACACGCTTAATGAAGTTTTTGGTCAATTGGTAATAAATCACTTTTTTGAAGGCTTGCGTTTGCATGTCTACACAAGTTGTACATAATAACACTGTATTTTACCTTTTTAACACTTACATTTCTCTATTTTAAACTAAATTGAGCGTAGAAATGGCTGCACTTATCGCAATATTATTTTTAATAAACGTAAGTAGTGCCTTCTTGTGTTCTTCCAAATCTTTGCTATACCAGTTTACGAATACATATAACTACCGGTACTAGGTATATTACGTACGTTATCGAACTGGTACTCTATTAATTACTTTTACTAAAAACTTCACTCATTTCAGCGAGTCGTACTTTGACTCTAAATTTAGACGTTCATAATGGATTTTAAACCAAAATATTAAAAGCGTAAAAATAATATAAGTGGCGTAATAGCGTAATTTTGTGGTAAAAAGCGGAAGAATTACGCCAAAAGCGGAAGGGTAGGCAGGTCTGTATAATCTAGGAAAAAAACGTCTAGAAAAAAAGGGATCTGGTCCAAATGTTCCTTTGTGAGTTAACTTAAAAATACTACCCATTCATCGGTTTTAAATCCAAAAAAAAAATCATTTCATACAACAGGCTACAACAATTTCTATTATTCAAAATTTCTGAATAATACTACCATGGTTATTGTATCAACAATTTTATTTTAATTCCTTTAAAAAGCACTACAATTTTGGGAAATTTTTGGTACATTTGTGACGTAAGATACAGGATAAATCCTTTTCAATTTAATTATTTTTTTAACTTTAAAAAGTGTTAGTTATTCCATTGTTTTGTCTTGCATTGGATAAGTTTAAAAATTGTAAAACCAATCATTGAGTAATGAAGATTATGAAGTCTAACACGCATTCGTGTTTTCGATCACTTTTCGCCCTTGCGCAGCTTCCTCTATTCGATTTCAAATGTGGAGTATCCTGATCATTGATTTTACAGAACTGACATATCATCATTGACTGATCCGTATCTGAGCCGCAGGTTTGCAAACATGTCATTTATTAAAGGATATTCGAAGGATACTGTATACCAAATTTAATAATGACAGATGCATGTACATGTAGCGATAGGTTTCCTGAAAACTTCCATCAAATAAATTTTAACCTATCTATGAAATACGGCGGATTACATGGTTCAAACTCAAGGTTTTAAAGACTTCTTCTTTGAGTTTCTAGGTTTCTGTCCAACTTCAAAGAAACTGAAGCGTTTGACGTTTATGTAATTATCAAGCAAGCCACTTGACTGATCACATCAGGTAACCAAAAAAAAGCTATTCCTTAATTACGTACCAATGATGTGATTTTTGGATAAGATATGTTAATATGCAAGAAATGGTTCATATTCATTTATAAAAATTTGTTCTAGGAAATTTATCAGAAATTCATAGTAAAAATAGTTTGACTAACTATAGTTTGCGTCAACTAATTATGAGGGTACGATCGGTACATTTAATTAAAATTTTGTTAACGCTCGATATTCGGACACTCGGAATAGGGTTGAGTCGCAAAGAACCGGGTCTAAAAAACTAATACACTGTACATTTTTTTCTTTCCTGTTAAAAGATCGCAAGTGGACTGGTGTAACTGAAAAATAAATTTAAAAGATAAATGGGCTTAAAAATTCTTATCTCAATTCCAAAAAAAAATTAATTAAAAAAAAGTCCTTACTCATCTATCAAGTACTCTGGTGGTTGATACTTGTACGAAGCGTGTTGGACCGATTTATCTTTGCAAACCAAAATGGCAGTATAAATGGGCTAAATTTTCGATAATCTCAATTTCAGGGTTAGGAGGGCTATTAAAACTATTATAAGGAATGTTTTGTTGTGGAAATAGTAAAAGAAGATGTTAGAAAAACACGGTTTGTAATATTTTGAGATGACAGTTTTAAAAACATGGAGTAATAAATCAAACAGCGCACTTTTTTGTGCGCAATAAATGTACAGTTTTGTCAATGGATGGCACTGTAGCTCTCCGGTCTGCCGATATATATATATATATTTTTTCGGAGAGCTACAGTTCTGCAACTAAATTTGTGGTTAATCTATGCTTGAGTAGACTATCCGTCAAGAAATGCAGTTTTAATTTTTGTTTAATCTTGTATAAAAAGAAGCATGGAATAGGATACAAAACCGACGGACTGCATGCAGGTAACATGAGATGTTAAGTTTTAAAAACTATTTACGATATATAAGTCGAGTTTTTTTTTGGGGGGGGGGGGGGTGTCCCTCATTTGGAAATGTTCTATTTGAGTTATTAAATATCTATATGTAAATAATAAAAGTAACGAAAAACCAGCTTTTGGAAAGCCTACTTCAAAAGTAGGAGGAGAGAGTCGTGTATTTGAAGAAAAAAAAACTCAAATTTATATACAAGGACAGACCGCTGTTTGAGGCCGGAGAGCGCGTTAAATGTTTTAAAAATGAAAAAAAAATTACGCTTACCATTATTTATTTTTTTCAAGTTATTACGAAAGAACATCTGTCACTGCACACGTTAAATGTAGAATATGCATCCACTTCCTGTACATGTAACTATGTAATTGTTGCATAATGCTTAAATTCTAGCAAAAAGCAATGTACATGTATATTCATTTACGTTTAATATATACTCTATACAGAATAAAAATAAAGTAACAATACTTATAACGGTTGAGGTAAATATTCACAATTTACTTGGGAAAAGAATAGAGGCTTACAAAGTGAGGACTATTCTATTTCCGACTCTCAGTTTTCAAAAATCGTACATGTCCTAGAAAACAATTATTTTCAAAAAATAGGTAATGAGAAATGTCTTTGACACATTTGATTTGTTTTTAATTTCATGTATTTAATGGCATAAAGGTTTGGCGTGTCAGGAAGACAAAAATATCTTAAAAGTATTTGAATTCTCTAAACAACAAGATATAGCAATAAAATACACGTACGATTTGTTTTAGGTTTTTAATTTTCTTGATATCAAAAGGTGTTAATCTCTATATTACGCAGTCTTCTTGTCAATGTAGTTTAACATACAGAATGCGTTCAGAGTACTTTTATTTTTAAACAATGTATTTAACTTCCGTACATTGTAAATACATACCAGTATGCAAAATGGAAAGTTTACCAATTCATATTCGGAAATAATTTTGATGCCTTTAATACATCCATTTTCCACTTCCTATACTTCACAGTAAATTAACCAAATTATCAATCAGTGCGTAAATCAATTTAAAAAATAAGGAATCAACCGCGCAGCCGTGTACGTGTTGTAGATGACGTTATCTTCAGACGACACAATTTTTTTTAAAATGTCTCTTTCTTTAAATAAAAAAATACTTTGTTTCAGATCATGTGCTGAACAGGATCTTCCTCTGTTAAAATTATACATAACGCAGGTGCGATTTACGTCAATGATACAACATAAACCCGCAATTTTTAATAACGTTACGACCATTGTAACGTCATTAACGTGTGACGTTACGTTTTTTGGCAATTCAAAAATTAAAGTTGGCAGCGAAAGGGTTAATTAGCTATAGTACTTTTTTGTAAGGGACCTCGCCTCGATGCCATTCACCAGTATTTTTCTAATCAGTAATACTTAAACTATCGCATTATTAACATTGTTTTGTAAACAAATACGAAGCTTTATTGATTATCAATGATTTTTTTCTTTGATGCTGAATATATCCACATAGCATGGTAATACCAATTAATAAGATTTGTAAACAGTTTGTTGTTCCGTCAGAGAAATTTAATTGCTAGAGATTATTAATAAATGAGAATTCAGCATGTTCATTACGCTTTAAATACATTACACTCAGAATATATAAACTAAGATATATTCATGTCCTCAATTTATTCTACGCTAGCCAAATGCCTGTACTGTAAAGAATGTGTGAAAATCAGTTCCCTGCTAGTCCTGCAACTTTGTTTATTTTTACCTCCTTAAAACACAAGACATACTTTGATGAATATTATCATTTAATAATGACGAAGAAAAGTTCTGAAGAATCAATGTTAAATTTAATGTGGCATTTACAAAAAAAAAAATCAAAAATTTGAGGTATATAACAAGATTAGATTGGCTATATAATTAAATGTTCAACTTAAAAGGGACATAATTAATAACTGTCTTGTACGTGCAAATACAACACATCATAAAATACAATAATAAGACAATATTAAATATTTACATTTACAAATGTTTTCCTTTATATAAACTACTGAAAGCAATGCGTATCTATAACTGTATAAATACCGGTAAGGGGTCAAGAGATCATAGATATGACGTCATAAAGGGTCGACACGCCGTCATTGGATTATATAAATGCCGTTGGGTTTGAAAAATAATGTAATATTAAAAATAATGTAATAATAATAGTAACAATAAAAATGGTAACAGTAATTATCAAGGATAAATATTATTAACAATAATAATAATAACAGTAATTATAAAAAATAAACCAAACAACTAAATAGGCAGGAAAGTCCATTTTTTAGCTCTACTGATCAGATACCAGAACAGTTTATGTGATAGTAATGCCTCCGTCGTCCGTCCGTCTGTCTGTCTGTCTGTAAACTATTTTTCAAAATTTAATCTATTTTTCAAAAATGCAACTTCTCCTACAGTTTCAGTCCGATTTCAATATAACTTGGCACACAAGTTGCCTACACTAAGACACATAAATCTGTGCATCGATTTTTGATTTCGATGAACGGTGTTGCCATGGTTACTAAAAATAGAAATTTCTGTGAAATTCTTTCAAAATGCTACTCCTCTAACAGTTTTGGTCCGATTTCAATATAACTTGGCACACAAGTAGACTATACTAAGACACACATTTCTGTGCTTCGGTTTTTGATTTCGATGAATGGTGTTGCCATGGCTACTAAAAATGGAATTTTCTGTGAAATCCCTTTAAAATGCTACTCCTTCTACAGTTTTGATCTGATTTCAATATTACTTGGGACACAAGTAGAGTACACCAAGATACATAAAATAGTGCATCGGATATTGATTTCGACGAACGGTGTTGCCACGGTTACTAAAAATAGAATTTTCTGTGAAATTTCTTTAAAACGCTACTCCTCCTATAATTTTGGTCTGATGGCAATGGCTTCTTTTCTTATCTTTTGTTATATGTACAAACCAGTAGAGCTACAGTCTCGACGGAGACCTCTGGTGTAATGTCATATCCCTTAAGATCGGCCAGTTTAGGAATTCACTCTTCTTCAAATCTAGCTGTTGCGTCTTCCAATTGTGATCCGCGACTTTTTGTCTTTCCTTCTTACCTTACGTGGCATTTGCCCATTTTTTGCTTCAGCATTGTCAATTTTTTGTGTCCTGCTTACCTTTTTCCAGCAATGTCTGCAGTTCTACAGTGTATTCACTACCTTCCTTGGGTTAAGCCTTCCTTCTCGTTGGTTTGGTCTGCTGTGATACCGCACAGTCTGTAGGTTTTCCCTGTCCCTTGTGGTCTCCCGAAGACACAGGAAATCCCCAATAAGTTTTTCTTCTTCTTTTGGCAGGGATTTAGAGAAGGTTATGATACACCTTCTAGCATCCACTGAAGTCCATGGGTGTTGAAAGCCGTGTTTAAGCTGCAGTTCAATCATACCATCACTGACTCTTATGAAAGGCTCGCCATTTCTCTGCAAAAGGACACTTTCACACTTGGACCCCGTTTCCTGAACAATATTCAACCTCACAACTCGCAGGTATTTTTCCAAAAAGGACTGTAGGCGAAGATCTAAAATTATCTTCGCACGAATTTTACCACCGTTTTTGTTGTAATCGACTGGAACTATCTGGTGTTTCTGGCCATTAAACTCTTGTTTGGTTTCCTCACTGGTGAGTGCTTTAAGGTAGCTTTGCATGTTCCAGTTCTGAACACTTCCCGACCGATGCGCTTGACGCAGGCAGATCTCGCAAGCTATGTAGCTGTTGAGTAAAGACGTGTTATCTCTAATTTCTTACCTTTTTCGACTTCGTTCAATTCTTTCTCAGCAGTGGTTCGAAGTATGTCGACGCGTTCAGCAATCTCCGCTGGCTTTGAAGGCCCTTTATGATCATTCTTGAATTGTTTCTTTCTCTTACCTCCCCTCCTCGCATGGGGTTCATTCTTTTCTTGTGTCAAAACCTCTTCCTCTGATGAATAATCAGATGCATTCAATTCTTCTAGGGATAATGGCTCTTCTTCTGAAACGAAACGAATATGCGCCTTACCTTGCTTCAATGGGGGTATGTTATCAAGCTGTTCAGATGTGTTCTGGACTTGCTCTTCATCTGAGATATCACAAACATATGTACCTCGCTTCGATCGGGATGTAAGCCAACTCATACCTGAGGAATTTATAGCATCACTCCAGTTCTCACCCGACTCCTCTGCATTAACCTTTGTTGTCCGATTTGGACGGAAGCCTGAAAAATAAAAAAAAATCCTCTAAATAAAAATATCTTTCTCATTATCTATCATCGAGTAATTTTATTTGCGGTCAAAAGAGGTCATATCAAATTTGGGAAACAAATATCCGAGAGTTCCATACTTTGCTTTTCCACATCAAAATATCCCGATGAAATGGGTAATCTTTCGTCTTGCGGTATACTAGTAGATGGCTCACATTCAGTCCTGATCATTTTGATTTGTTTTCCTCGGATGTACTTCCGCGCCTCTGTCGGTATTTCAAGATGACCATACCTCCCAAGAATCTCGAGCACGTCTTTTCTTCCATAATTTTTATCTGCTATATCTTCCGGGTTAACATAGAGATATTTACTCATATTTACTGTTGCTGACCGAACATCAGAGAGGGATTGTTCAATGAAGGCGTCTCTCTCCTCGCCTTGCTCTTCTTTCGGCCCCGCCTTACACCTCTGCATGTGGGCCTTAAGCCTGTCTGGACGATTTATTACATATCTATTGAACAAAGGAAATGGTAACAATCATGATAATGTAAATCACTTTCTATTCGCAAGAATTTTCGGGTTTTGCTAAAACGCGGAACGGAACGGAAAGCGGAACGGAACGGAAAGTATTATTTTGGATTAAATCACTTAAAATACACAGATTTTATCATAACTATCTATCTTGTACATATTCAATCCCCCACTATTTAAACAAGTTGATTTTGTCATGCTCAGTCTCTTATTTACGAAAATCGCTAACATAGCAGTCACCTAGAATCGAATTTGAAGAGGGGGGATAAACGAACTTGAAAAGTATTTGACAAGCAAAAACACAAAGAGAAGACAATTGTTTGATTTGGATGGGGGGATAAGTTCCAAATCCAACATCTTTCAGTACTATTTTTTTACCTTTAATACTGCCAGGGACCTATATGCTAACTTAGTATACACATAGGTCCCTGATACTACATTAATTTCATTCACTGAAAGTGTGAAGATGTCAACTTGACCGAAATTTCCGTAGTAAATTGGTTTTGACTAGGGGGGCAAATATTTGATATCTGGATGAACCATGGAAAGAGAAATAAAATGTAAAAAAAAAATATATTAAGATTTCGTTTAGGGGAAACCTTTACGGCAAGCTCGAATAAACATTTCTTATACACACTGCTTATTGAAATTTTATTCAAAATAGAGTCGCTTTCTATATATTTAAATTCTGGATGGAAAACTTTCATGTTGTAGATATAATACACAATCTCTGCATTCAATGAAGTTAAATTTTGTTTGTTTGCGGTACATATGTGTGGGGTTTTTTTTGGTAGGGGGGTGTATATGAATGACCCGTAAAAAATGAGTTTGTTTTCCCGCTCATCGGAAAGGTCTGAGAAGTTGTAATAGATATGCCCCCTTTTTGTGTCCAAAATATATATAAGGTTTATTATAAACCAATTTTTAATGTGGCTGTGTGCTACACAGATCCGAAACTGACACTCCCCCTTTCATGATTCGCGAATTCGACACTGCTTTCATAATATGAATATCATAACTAATTTTTACAGACATTGACACTCGAAACAAATTGAAAGGAGGGGGGGGGGGGGGTCAGTAAAAATTTCCAACATACAACAAATTTAACAAGCCAAAATATTGGGCATATGTCCTTTGCCCAAACACAAAAATCATATTTCGTGGGGGGAGGGGGGTGTCGAATTTCTTTCAGTATCGTTTTTTCACGGAGGGTGTGTATGACTCATGAATATAAAAAAATTAACAATAAATCTTAAGATCTATCAGAAATGACTTTTACTACAAGAATATTGCTCTTTTATGTGATTTATGTCGAATCTATGTTATTTGTTTGACAAAAATTTTCCGTTTTCCATTCCGCGTTTTAGCAACACCCATAATTTTCCATGTAAATTTGCCAGTCTATCTGTTCGCTAAAATTACATGCCACTGTATATTTGTATTTTAAGGATCTCATACAGCAAAAACAAAGTTCGCTTAAGAACTGTCTCTCTTATAAATATCAAATAGCTGAATCGCAAATAAGGTGTCGCGAAAATAAATTGATATACATTAATAAATCGTTAATAACCTCTTACTCATTTGCAACATGCCAAGAGGGAGACTAAACCGTAAACAGTAATTGTAAATCAGTAAAATACTTACATGAAGCAATAACAACAAGTCAGCCACTGCTTGCCTTTCGTCTTTGCATCCCTGACAGGGCCAAGTCCTAGTTCTTTTTCTTCATTACGTACTGCACACCTCTCAATTGACCTCATTTTCTTTGTTCTTTCTGCCCTTTTCTCTGGTATAAGTTTCTCAGACTGTTTCCTTACTTCTTCAGAAATAAATATACATACCTGGGCTTTGCTATCTTTTGATAGCTTCTTGTACTGCTTATTCAAGAAGGAACGAAATTCTTTTAAAGGTATCTCTGGGATTTCGCATTTCATAGCCCTGTCATTAATATAGCCATGCTCTAAAGAGTCAATAAAGACATCTACCTCAGTAGCGTGTTCTACACAATACTGAATCCACTTGTTAGAAGACTTAGCTAATGTCGATGCCATTTTAATTTTGAAATTATTCGAAGTAAAACTTTTTTAAGAAACAGATTAGATTTAATTTTAAAAAAAAAAATTATCACGAAATCCCTTACATCGGTATACCTAAAGTATGAATATACAAATAAAGGCTTTAAAGTAAAAATTAATTTCTTTGGTATTAAACAGCAGGCTGTATCAGATATACTGATTTAGTTCTCCAGTCACAGATAACCGTCAACTGACGAATGAGTATTAAACGACTCTTTATAGACTCAAGAAAATAATTAAGGATAATTATGCATTGCGACCGAGAGGAACACTCAGTAATTTTATTCTGTTCCTCGAGGTATTAATTTAAATTTAATTATGACATTTGGCATGAAAAAAATTAAGCCCGATTTACTACCAGTAATTAACTATAATTAGTACAATGTCAGAGTAAATAACTAAATTACACATAGCTTCAGGGAATAATTATCTTGAATTATCATGCAATTATAGAATTCAGGTTTGGTTAGTGAAATTTTAATTGTCTCTATCGTAAGAATAATTGTGTGAATTCAAAAATGGTGATTCTTATAGTTATTGTATTTTTTAAAATGTTGAATGTAAAATTTCTTTTTTTTTAATTTCGATATCAATTTTACAGTTTCGTATTTTTTAATATTGCAGTTTGTCAAATTTTATTGAGTATTTTTTCTATTTTTAATAATCAAAAGTAGTGTTTGTAATTGGTCTTGTTTTAAATTCTATTCATTTTAAACATTATGTTTATCCATTTTTAGAAAATATATATTAATGTAAATTACATGCGCATTTAAAGCAGAGTAAAAGATAATGTACAACAGATAGTATAAATATACATCGAAAACATTAATATGTTAAAATCAAAACAAAGTTATGCAAGTATTTGACATGTAAAATTATGTACATGTATGAAGTAGTTACCGTACAAGTTTTATTGGTTTTTCTCCAGTTACCCTATAGAAAGGTTAAAAGGCGACGCAGCCCTCTCGTGACCTTTTAACCTCTCTATAGGTATCTGCCATAATCTGGAGAAAACCAATTAAAAACTTATACGGCAAGTCACATGTACCATAGCACTCTCAGATTTTATGTGACAGAGAGATGATGTATATCACATTTTATTGCGCATTTTGCGCACTTGCAGTCATAAGGCGAGAATGGGCGAACGTGATGCAATGATCACGGATCTTGATTGTAAAGTATAAGCAATAAAATACGTTCAAATCAAATCATGGATCTTGATTTCCTTGAACTGTCGCAAAATTCACAAATGACAGATAGGCCGGTTGATGGAGGCGGAAGAAAACGTGTTTGATGGTATTTGGGATTTATCTCTTATTCAAGCGTATTTTCATTTGACCCAAGAGCCGGTTACACCTGAGAATGTTATACAGCATACGGACCGTTCTGACGATCGAAGTAGCGATCTGCGCGTAAATTAGGTATCGGAAGTGAAATTTCAGAACTTGAGAATTTAACCGAACCTGCACTCATTAAAAAGTAGCTAGACGTAAATTTGTTATGGAAGCTCGCAGAAAGATGGCCAGCTATATCCCCAAAATCACTGCAAATGTTATGTGTCGGAATACTAAGGTACTTTCGGGAGTGTGGCATACACGAACATTTCTTTGTAAGTTTTTAAACGGATTGTAAATCAAGATATCATTTCTGGTTAAAAGCTATAAACCTACTTCTTTTTTTATTGCTCTTTGTCAATATATTATTACCTGACACGTTATTAATGATTGAAAATAAAGATTTGTTTTATATGCAATTCATATAGGTAAACCTATAGGTTATGGAGGCTCCGCCTAAGGGTTATAGATTAGATAACCGGCAGATAAAACAATAGAAAAATGGCGACCAACGGTACATTACGCAGCTTTCAAAGGAATTAGTTTGTACGATATTCTTTTGCTGATATTTCATGTGATGAAATTATGTTTAAATGTCATAAATTTTTCATAAAATCTACACCTGTTATTATTTTTCGTCTCTTTTTCAATAATTGGATTTTAGTTGTAACACGTCATTTGATTTGGTAAAATATTAATCAATTTTATATAGCATAATTTGTGTACGTCACAATGAGTAACATATTTAAAACGACTTTACTTTTAAAATCTGTTAAAGAAGAAGGTACAGTTTCAATACAAATAAAGCCCTATATTTTTCTAAAATATGAAAGTGATATTAGAAATTAAAATTTATTCTTTCTGAATCATAGGAATTCTCTGCAGTAAGAATACACAAATGGTTTTTCGTCATTAACTTGAGCATTTTCCCGTATTTTCTTAAAAAGTTGCAGAAGAACTCAATTTTCAGTGGAATTTTCTTTCAGAAAACATACTCTGCCACCGTCGCCCGGCAAGATTTTGAGATATGTGATTTTTCATAGCGGTTTGCATAATATATCCAAAAATAAAAGCGGGCGACGGTGGCAGACACTATTTTCTAAAGAAAAATTAACAGAAAAACGAGTCATTTTGAAGCTTTTCTGCATTAAACTTAAAAATGTACCAAATTAATGACGTCATATTTTCAAGAAAGGCTCTTCTTCATGCCATATTCTTTAATGATTTATCATAATCATCTACTCAACTATTTTTTAAGCCAATTTCAAAACTTTTTAAGAACATTGAATTTTTAGGGCACAATAAAGCTTAAACCGTACCGTCTTCTTTGAATCCTTTTTTCGGAGGAAAAATTGTCTCATTGGATACAATGAAATTAAATTATAAGGAATCCAGCTTATTTCAACTTATATCATACGATATAATATCTTATTTTATTGAGAGGACACCTTTGAAACTGTATGCATGACTTTATTCATATTGATAACGCACAAATTGATGACATCCTCTGTTAAATATTTTTTTTTTCAATGTCAAGTGTCAAGTTGACTTCTAAATGTACGATGGAACAAGCATAGGATAGTCCAAGAGCCATCCCTCTTGTTAAAATTCTAAAAATGAAAGTAAGAACAGGAGGGGGGCAGGGGGGTCCTGTTCCCCCCCACTTGTTTTCCCAGCATTACCTTTTACTATTGAACATGCCCACTGAAAAGTTGGTTGCCCCCCCCCCCCCACTTCTTACCACAGTATAATGATATGAAGGAAATGGGAAGTAAAAGGAGCTTGGCCTTGGAAAAAGTTGTCCACCTCCAACCCCCTCCCCAAAGAAATAGGATTGTCGAGTTTGGGCAATTCCCATTTTTTCTTTCTTTTGGCTTGTCAACTTTCACAGGTATGTAAAAAGAAACTTCTCTGGTTGCCCCCCCCCCACTTTCAAAAACGATGCTACGTGCCTGAAGATATAGCAGACGTGATTGACTTGTTACCTGTGATCTTTGAAAACTGTTTTGTTTGCATGTCAGTAAGGTCTCATGGAAACATGATGAAGTCCTGCCAAATGTCGATGATGACCTGGGACACAGAACTACAACACCTTGGACACGTTTGTACTGTCCAGACCAATATATGAAAAGCACCCCTTGCTAGAAAAACACAAATAAACACAAATAAACCAAAACAGCAACAGAGGTAAGGATTGTTTTATTGTGTTATATATTAGTTTTCCATCAAAGTCAAATACAGGATTGTAGGCTGACGAAATATAAACCCTTTCTCCGTGACCTGAGTACACGTATGGAGGGTAGGGATTTTAGGGAAATCTTTAGAGAAAAAGCTGTATATTGAGTTCAGAAAAGTTGATGACGGCGGGACCTGTTGAATTTGCTAGAGGAAAATTTGAATGCTGCTATGAAGATAACCTTGAACATTGTACGATTTCTTCAAGATAATTCCTCACTTTTTTGTGAGGATGACTTGAGAGTAAAATTAGATATTTGAGGTAACACCTTGGAGTAGAGGCTGAGTATCGAGCTATGGGATGAAGGTTGGTGACGGCGGGGCTCGAATAGATGTTTTCTACCACATCCACAAAAGTCTTTATACTATAGGTCGGATACCTTAAGTTTAGAAGATTATTATTTTTGAAATGATATAAATGTATTGCTTTCTTGGGAATATTTCTTTATTCTGAACATGCAATGCATTTTCTTACATTAGATCAATTCGAGTTTTTAAGTTGAAATGCTCCAGTGGTTCTTGAGAAGAAAATGAATATGTTTGAAGTTTACAACGACGGCAACAACAGACAAATTTTGAACAAAAAATCTCACTTGAGCCTTTGGCTAAGGTGAGCGAAAGTATGTTGCCACAAAAGACGACTGGCTGTACCGTCAATGAGTTTTATTGTATCAGCTGACAAATTGATGACAACGTTTGCTTAAGTACACACAACATGTAGATATTTGTTTTTTTTCCTATCGATGTATAAAGCATTCGCAATGGTCAATCCGAAATCTGTTGACAATCCAATTATTATAGCAAACATTTAAAAATCTGTTTCACTAATGTTTGAAAACATATTCCATGTTTTTTTTTTCTTCAGATTATTGTTAAGAACTCAACTATTTACACAACTCTGCAAATTCTAAATTCACAGAAGTATAAAACATTCTCTATGGTTTTTCCCCACAATTGCTGACAACACAACTATTAACAATTAATGACATTTTTAATCAATTTCACAAATGTATGAAAACACTCCATCACAGCCGGCATCTTCCCAAAACCCCTGACGACACAGATGTACACAGTCCTGCCCCCCTGTGTCATCAGGTTCATCCGGGTGCCAGTTGGAAAAGGAAGTGACGTTATTGTTGTTTTCCGTCCAAACAAATCTCCCCTCCTGTTCAATATCGTTGGCACCTATCCAGTATAAACAGCAAAACCACCAAGGGTCACATGTCACTGAAATATTTAAAATAAAATGATTGATTATGTGTTGTTTAAAGTCGAGAATACTTCACTAATACGGAGACCACGCCACTTGCCGCTGGCATTAAAGCCATTAACCTCTTCCATGGCAAAGATTTGAAGCATTTCTAGACAAATTGATATTAAGATTTCAATGCATTTTTTCGGGTATTTCTTGTAAATTTTGTATATACCAATGTTTATACATATATTATGAAAACAGATATTGTGCAGTTTGTGAAAATGATAATGAAAATATCATTTTAGTTGTCATGGCAACGAAAAACACCATGATCCTACTGGAATTTCCATTTATTCAAGAATGAGTTACATTCTGTGTGGGTTTTTTAAAATGTTAAATATATTTTAAAATATTCATTTTAATTATTATTGTGTGGAAAGTTATGAGCATGTTGTACATTTTTTTAAAACCAATTTTAAGTATTTACGTGGGATGGGGTGAGTTTGGGAAGTAATTTCCAAAATTTAGCATTTTTACATATTACGTGTTACATGTACCACCGCATTGATTTCGATAATGGCAAAATCGCTTGAATAATGCACAAAGTTTAACTGGTTCTAGCAAAAAACTGGTACATCCAATAAAAAAAATTCCTGTATATTATTTTCTTGTAATTATTTTCTATTTCTAATGGTGCAAGAATTATTCTGATATTTGCAGTATTAACGAGGTTATGAATGTTTGTTCACACTATAGTCGTTTTTCAAGTCAGATGCGTAGAAATGCGTATATGCCATGAAAGGGGTTCAGCAACGAGGGATCTTTTGCGTGCCAGCACCAACTGCTACACGAGAGCTCGATTTAAAGGGTCTCATTCGAAGGACCAATCTCCACGTCTCACAGTGGGACTCGAACCCGCGACGTAAGGATCAACTCCTTCGTTACTGTAGAGCAAACACTCTTGTGACACGATAGCGGTGTTTTTGTTTGAAGTTTACTGTTCTGTACTAGCAATACAGAACGAGACTGTTGTGGGCGGAGCTACTTTCCGTTCTGTATTAGCCCTGTATACAGTGTTGTAATTGCCAACTATTCTGTATCTAAAATACAGCACGGTAAAAATAAATCCGATTCAATTTAGCAAAAACACGTACAAATAGTTATTGCTTATGTTTTCCTATTATAAATTTTGGAGAAATACCCGGTATTTTCCTGAGAATTTAAAATGTCAACATTTCTCAATCACTTTTTAAAAACTTATTCCACACAGAATCTATACACGTAATTTCGATCCAAACTTAAAGGAAAATTCGCAAAAATGGAAAACATCCTCTACGTGTAATTTTGATCTAAACAAAAAGGAAAATTCGCAATAACGGAAAATATCCACTATCCTCGTGCAAAATCATTCAAGTCCATTTTTTTCGCGTTTTTATTTTTTAAAATTCCTCTCGCTGACGACAGCCACACGTCACGTCTCTTTCACTTCAATTTTAATGTCGCAATTCAAACAATTAGAAATTCAAAATCTGTTACATCAATGTCTATCGAAAAATTTTCCGTAAATCCTGTTTTTGTAAATCTAGTTAAACCAGGATTTTAAGACCCCTGAAATATATCATGATTCAATATCCATCTACAATAGATCACAACAATTACTGTGAAATCCTCCACCTTATCCATTAAGACTGACTATCACTCGATTACGTCTACCCCGTTAAATTGTCAAAAATAATCTGACCGAATCTTACATTTTCCGTAAAATTATATTAGGGATGTCAACGAATAGTCGACTATTCGACTGTCAGTCGAAAGGAACGACTATCGAATAATGAGACCGACTATCGAATAAATAAAATACGATAAAAAGAGCGATAAGTCTTGATTACAACTTTTTGAAAAAGTTCATTGGTTATCTTTCTTTACAAAGTCATTACTAGCTATTCATTTGTGAGTATTATTCACTACGTAAGATCCTTTCAGAAAAATCAAACACCCAATTAGATCTACGTTTCATGGATTTTCAGTTCAGTTTTGAAAATTCCACCGCCGATATCAAGCGTGTGGAAATTTTTAGAGAAACTTAAGCTATTGCGGAACTACTTCCATATGCGTTATCATCTAACAAATATTCATCCAAATGAATTGGACGATGAGGCACAGGCAACTGTTGGAGAATTTGTCACCCGTTGACCAAAAAACTGTCCGCTACTCAGTCCGATTCTATTTCCAATTCTATAGCAAATATGGTAGTGAAGGGTTATTTGCCTCTAAGGATTGTGTTAGGGATGGCTTCATTGCATTTATGAATGAAGTTGCGCCTGCGTATAGAATTCCATCGAGGAACACTATCAAATCAAGAATCGATAAAATGTACTTTGAGCGATTTAAATTGATAGTTCTAAATCAATTATGTTTAAATGTAAAACAATATTAAACAAGATGTGTTTTAGAATAACTGATGCCCCAGTATGGCAACATAGTGAAGATTAATCTTTTCTTAAATGCAAATTTAATATATTGGTACCTAAAGTAAGGTATCCTAACTGGAAATACAATTGTGAAACATGAAAGTCCTATCACCATCTGTTCCAAATTACGGTATTTCCACAAAGAACACTGTAAAGTATGGAAGCCAAAGCCCTAACCATTCAAAAGTTATGGTCAAGGTTAAAAGATTTTAAAAGGTTAAACTGCAAGATCAAGGCAAAATGCATTTTGTTTGTTGTCTTCGTCTTATTTTGTTCAATTTTGTTCTAATCATCACGGGTATTAATATTAACTTAATATCAACAATACTGTCATTTATCAAAAATACTTTCAAGCATGCTAATGTGTTTTACTGCTTCAAACATCTGCTTTAGCCAATCAAAGAGTGTTTTACAAAACAATTGCATTAGAATGCAAATTTAATATATTGGTACCTAAAGTAAGGTCTCCTAACTGGAAATACAATTGTGAAACATGAAAGTCCAATCACCATCTGTTAGCAATTACAGTATTTCCACAAAGAACACTGTTCTATGGAAGCCGAAGTTCACCATTTAAAAGTTATGGTCAAGGTTAAAAGATTTTAAAAGGTTAAACTGAAAGGACTTATCGTTTTGAAGGTCAGTGTGACTTACACGGTTTTAAATAACAAAACAAAGATGTTTTCTACTCATTATTTCGTGGCAAAAGAATTATTTACGATTTTATTATTTTTTCATTATTTTAACTAAGTTCTTACGTTATCTAATAAATTTCTCTGGAAAATAATTGTTATACGCAGATCCATTACCTACACGTATATAGAACGATGCTAAAATATTAAATTTGAACAAGTGCATTATACAAATAATATTTTTATCAAGAAAAACTGTACCAGGATCCCAGGCTGGCAGGAAGGTTTCTGTTAACCACTTGTTCTCCTCTTCTGTGTCTATGGAAACCAAGTAGGCCCCTAACATTTCACACTCAAACTGAAATAGTCAAAATAGGTTATGTTATTGCCACTAGACTGACGGGATGGATTAATTAAAATAATCTAATTTAAATTTGAACGATTTATAAGGCAGATGCATTTTATATTTATAACATTATTATTCTTACCTTGGCATTTTCCCATGTGGCGTTATTCTTGATATGTAAGTAATAATGGGTTCCGAACAGCATCCAACCCTCTCCTACATGTATAAATATCATATCTTAAATTTGTAATAGCTTTTACCTAAGCTTGTTTTTATCTTTGAATGTAAAGAATAATCCAAAATAGTAAAACAAAATGGTCTAAGATAAAATAAATATACAGAGTAAAAACTTAATTTTTATTTTATCAAGAACTCGGCCTGTTTACGTGGAAACTGCTTGTACTTCAATATAAATATTTGTGATACGATAATATTATATATACATTATAAAAGTTAAAATTTGACAGTGCACTCTACCAATCCTTTAACCATGATCTTAAAAATGACACAAAAAGTCATGTTTTACATGTTCATTGAATATGTCTTATCTCATAGATTTTTAAAATTCTTCTAAGTTCATGTATTATTGGGTTTTAACTGAAGCAAATTTGTATAGATTGAAAAGGTTGGTTGCAGGTAGGTAGAATTTTAAACATTATAAAAGAAGATGGTGGAACAAGGCGGGTAGAATGCCTATAGCATCCGATATTAAGAAATCATATTCAGTATGTGAATTGAGTATTTCAATTCACTTCTAATTATTGAATTTCTGTTGAAATTATGAGGAAAAAAAACTTTTCTGAGAGAAAAAAAAATCTCGTAAAAAATTTTCTTTTATAAAATGAATAGATGGTATTCGTGGGATTCGAACCCTACCAATAAAAATCCGACGTATCAATAACATACTGCTTTGAGACTTAAGCGTTAATCACTATGCTACATCACTCATGGTGATTTTTGGCATTTAAATCATGTTTGTGGTATTACCCGCAACTTAATGGACTTGAAGTATTTCTCAAAAAGATGCGAATGTTGTGTCATAAAAGTGTACTTTTAAGGTATAGTGAGTCTTCGTTCCATGTTTTTGTAAACCAAAAAATGTGTATTTTATTGCAAACTTTTAGGATCATCTTTCAAAAAAATGGAGCGAAGACCCACTCATATTGAAAAAAATTGTTAAAGTACGTAAAAATGATCGTTTTTGTTCTTTTTAGTTTGTGTAAGCTTTTTCATAGGCAAATATTTTCTGTTTTTGTGAGATTTTTCTAAATTGTAGAGAATTTACATAAAGAATACTTTAATATTCGATGAAATATCAAATAAAATTTTGATTTAATTAAGATTAAAATTTTTACTTCTTATTTGTCGCACTATAGGCACTTCACCCGCCTTATCCACCCATCTTCTTTAATAATTTCTTTTTATTTTAGAAATACTATATTACTATTACTATATGTACGTTCTCTAATCATTTTAAAACCAAAATGAGTAAAAAAAAATATGTACCAATTCACTCATGTTTCTGTGTGTATCCAATGTATTAAGAATATTGTTATGATATTATTTTTGAGGAAATGTTTCGTACCTTCCAACATTGAATTATAATACCTCCAACCAGTTTCGTAATCAAATATAGTCACAGAATCACATGATTTATATAGATGACATCTCTTTTTCTGGGAGTTGTAGCCAAGACAGTGACAGTTCTGACCACACATAGCGAAACACAGCGTGAGAGAGTCCGAATGGTGTGCTGACAGGAGAGTGTCGTAAAACACTGTATCATCTAAGTCAGTGTCCGCGAAATAATGAGATTGGAAGAGGACTCCATCTGTAAATGTCGTGGTCAGGGCAGTCCACAGAATCAGACAGACCAGAACTCCTAACATAGTGAGAGTGGATTTAATGCATGGAATTAGCTGTATTTATAAATCTCAGCTTACGTTCAGTTATCCATCAGTTGCAGTATTGTTAATTATCTAAGGTCTATGTATTATACCTTTGATATTAGTGCCTGTAGTATATACTTGGAATTAATGCGATACCAGGTTATAAATAATATATATCTTAAATCTGTCACAATCGATTCTAGTTTCTCTTCTTAAGTGTATTTATAAGTTCAATTCCTTCTTTTAAACCCTTTAGAAGTCTACTAATGTTAATCAGCCCATTACTTGTGAATTATGATGTATTAATTTTATGTATTCAAAACATCACTTCATACATAATTGCAAAGGCATTAATGGTTCTTGGTGTTTTGAGGTGAACAAAAGGACAGATGATATCGGTCTGATATTTCCTTAACCTCTGGGAATTGTAGCAATATACTCAGTTAATTTTATCTGAGATCCATAAAGTTATGCTATAAATTTTTAAAATGAAATGAAAAGTATTCTTAATACGTATTAATTTTATAGAGGCGCAAAAAGTATCCATTTCAGCAGGGTGGTGGGACAGGGGTTGTTTCTGTATACAAACGTGCATAAATAAATGAACGATATTTACGGCTTTTAAAATTTATTAAATGTTATAAAAAGATAATGATATTAAGCAGTGATGCATTTGATGATTTTAACAAGTTCAGCTATGCATATTTACAAATCTACTTTAAATTATAGGTACTTGAAAACGAAATAAACATCATAGTCTTAATAAAAAGTAACCGATTTTCTTGATTGTACAAACTTTTTTAACAAAAGTTTGTGGATTTTTTGAAGTTATAATAAGGAAAAGAATCAATGTGTCAAATAGATCGCCTACGTACAATGATCAGATGCACGTGTACCGTTTTTATTAGAGGTCCAAATATGTTCCCTCGTCTGAAAAGTCTCATATCAACAGACATTTTCTTTTTTGTTACGATTTTTTTGCTCTAAGAAATGACGTCTTTAAATTAATTCGGTTATTCTCGAAATGTAGAGTGCATCCTGACAATCATGTAGTTATAATAAACCAGTATATCGATGATACAATGTATCCAATATATAAATATCAAATATTTGTCCCACCTGTATGTTTACACGGCAACGAAACTCCCCTCCTCTACGAAAGAGCGCACCAAGGGAGATAATCTCGAAACTTGCGTATTGAGTATGTTCATGGAAAATAGTTTTTAGCTCACCTGAGCGAAGGCTCAAGTAAGCTTTTCTGATCAAAATTTGTCCATTGTCTGTCGTTGTTGTCGTCGTCGTTGGTGTTGCTGTAAACTTTTCACATTTTCATCTTCTCAAGAACTACTGGACCAATTTCAACCAAAATTCCACAAAGTGTCCTTGGGTAAATATGATTGCAGTTTGTTCAAATGAAGGGCCAAGTCCTCTTCCAAGGGAAATAATTATGAATTAATGAAAATTTAATAGAATCTTTTAAAAATCTTCTCCAGAACCACTGGGACAGAAAAAATGAAACTAATGTTAACATCCTCACGCAGTGTTGTCGTGTTGATTAAAGTTTGTTCAAATCATGACCCTCCGGTGTAGAGTGGGGCCATAATGGCTGATCAAATGTTTACAGAGGAATATATAGGAAAATTTTATGCGGTATTTTAAGTTTGAAAACTTGTCATCTCTAAAAGGATACTGTATTTGTACATAATTGATGACAGATAGAGATAGGTTCATACATTCTGTAATTTTCCATTTAATTGTTTCTATAGAGAATAAAGGTATTTTCAACCTATACCTGAAATACACAGGCTTTAAAGATTCAACCTGAAGGTTTTAAACACTTCTGTGGCTTCTAGGTACCTTTCAGGCTTCACAGAAAGTGATTACTAACTGTGTAAGGAGACATAAACCTTACAGGAATTCTACCTATGCACTAAGCAATATATATGTGGAGAGAGCAAAAAACAATCCCTTAAAAATTCATCAGAAGGATAAGCATTGTTGCAAACCACGGCCAAATTGTACGATCCTCTCCCATTCTGGCTGTGTTTGAATGAAAAGAGAATGTTTCATAGCTTATTAAAATATTGACCAATGCGAGTACAACATGGTCGGAAAAAGAACATGGGCGCGATTCTTCACTACCCAATCGCAGTTTACGAAAGATTTTTTTTTGTTTATTGATGATGTTAGTGTTTTCAATCGCTGTGGAAACAAATATTGTCATTGGATGAACGTGATGTTACAGAAGACATGCGTGAATTTTCAAGATAACGACAAGTTATGTGATCAAGGAGCCACGGGAAGGAGAAAGCTATAAGCGCACATCAATAATGTAATTTTTGAATTAATTAATAAACAAGAAATAGTTTTAATTTAAGAAAATAACCAATAGGAACTTAAGAAAATAAAATAAAATTAATTATCTGAAATTCAAAGTAAAAAAAAATTAATTATATTGCAAAATTTGATTAAGTATAGTTTGATTAAACTAATTACAACTAACTATTGTACTTTTTTGTTAGGGGCTTCGCCGTGATCCCATATTGTGAGATATGAGCTCACTAAATGATACCTCTGTCTCTCGCATAGTTATAATAGCAGGGATCATGTTTTGCTCTGGGAGACCCGTTATAAGTGTCAGATGAAAGAAATATAATTAGGAGGTACTCAAGGAGATTGTGAAATTAAGAATTTGTTAACTTATTATAAAATTTTAATCTATATACCCTCTAACTTTTCAAGCTGTAGGGGGGATTTAAGGACATGTTACATCATATTGCTTTGATTTGTTTTTAGGTCTGATTTGAAATAAATAAAGCTTCCATCATGTTTAATTTTGTTGCTTTACGTCGATTTATAGCAATTTTATCAAAGTTGTGACATTACTTTTAGATCAACCCTCGTATTTGTAATACACAAACACATTCACACAAATAAAACGTTTTGATAATAACAAGATTCCTTTGTTTTGGATTAATACAAATTGTTTTCTAAAATGCTTCTTTTTAATCATTTTAGGTCTCACACAAGGAAATAATTTCACTATATGTTACTATATAGCTTTAATTAAATTAATTAATTAACTACACTCTCAGCAGATAATTCGTGAAATAGAAAATAAAGATTAATGCTTTGACAAAAATTTGAGATAAAAAAAAACCTTATGCGGCTTTTAAGAAAGAAAATTGAGAGTAAACATACCTACCCCGAAATACACGTCGGTTTTAGATGTTGACAAACAGCATACACACCATCCAAGAAGTTGCATCACGCGCACCTATAAAAGAGTTCCCTTTAATTCAGTGGCACAATTCTGCTAAAGATATTCCTAGTACATGAGTCCAAAATTAAAATTGTAGATCTAAAAAAGTTGCCAAAAATGAAAAAAAAAGCAAAAGAAATAGTCTTTCAGTCATTCCCGTATAATTCATACATTTACCAAGTCCATAATATTGAAAAATGAATTTAAGAGCAATGATATAACTTTGTGTTTGATTGATAAAGTAAACATCCTCTATCAATAAAATGAAGTTTTACACGTGAATTTTTTTTATTTTTGTTTTATGGATATTCCAACTCACCACATGCAAGAACTCCTTAACGGAGGTTATAACTCAGTAAAGGCAGCTGTAAAGTTATTAAAATCTTGTTCATATTTTAATTTTTATTGAACTTCGAAGCTTTATCAATATACAACTTAATTATAACAGAAGAAATTCTGAACTGCAAACATAAAAAAATATTGACTAAATATTTGTAAATCCAGATAACAGAATTTTTGGACAATAAAATGAACACTACTTTCCAGTAGGAATATTTCCAAACAATCAGAATATTACATTACTTGACCACTTGATTTTGAAAAATGAAAGGATATATCTTTAGAATTAAAGACCTTTTCTGATTATAAATTGACCACTTTTAAAAGAAAAGTTGATATACAAAATGCTCCAAAATTGTAAAGGAGGTTACACAAACACGTTTTGAAGATTAAGAGATAAAAATACTTTGTAAAACGTGTCAAACACACTTTAAAAAGAAGACGTCTTTGAATTCTAGGGTCTTGTCTGGAAGCATTCTGAAGAAGATGCCGGTCTCATCTGCATTGTAGATATCGTCTGGGGAGTACGTCTGTAGTAGTAATGGCAACTTTTCTTTCCAGAGGAGCATATGGGCAGACTGACAGTCAACCGATTTCTCCTCCCCACAAACTCTCTTGAATGAGATGCCCTGGCGAAATTTTAATTTCTCAAGCCAGCCACTAGATGCCTTGAAATTTGAAATGTTTAATTTACCGGCAAATTCCTCGGCTTTAGTGGCTAGCATTGGGCCAGATATGGGGACATTTTTGTCTCTGGCTGATTTAAACCATTTCAGCGTGGCCAATTCTACATCGTTAAATGTAGAGGATTTGGTGTTTTTTCTTTTGGGATTAAATTGATGAAACGCATCAATGATGCTTTCTTTATTTTTCAACCAGGTAGAGAGGGTGTTAAGGGGAACATCAAATTCTTTGGCAATGGCTGTCTTTGACTTTTCTCCTTTTTCTACTGCAGTGATCGCCTCGTACTTCGTTTCTATGGTTTTTTACATTTAATTTCCGTTTCACGCCTTTCCCTCCTAATGCAGACTTAGCATTAGGCGTTGTAATCCCCGATCTAGCTACCCCCCGGGTTGACCGGGTCCTTCACTAGATTGCTCGGAGGTACTACGCTGAGAGGATACTTGACGCAAAATGGATTCTTGAATAGTAGATACCGATCCGGTTATCCCCCCGGCTTGAACGGGTCCTTCACAAGATTGCTCGGTATTACTATTCAGTTCTTGAGATAGGATATCTTGTGCAATGGTCGTCATGATGACTTTGTGTAGAATCAAATAAAAATTCATAATTTATGAAAAATTTATTGACACGTCTCTAAATTATTTTCTCAAAATTATCGTCTCTCTGCCAAGTCAAAATAAGCTGTGAAGCGGTTTGTTTATAATTAATCAATTAATCAATTAATTATATCAGCACTCCAACGTCTCACAGGTGAAGTGTCAACTATGTAAACACCCAATTAACACGTCCATGCCAGCCCCAGGTGTTAATTGTTTTCCAGGTAAGTCCAGGCTGCGTTAATTTTACGCTTGATTAGCTTGCATGGCCAATCAAAACTTCGAGAGATAGAGGGTAAAAAACAATGAAATCAGTATAACGGGACCAAAATTTTGGTTCGAGAGATTGGAAGTTCGAGAGATCAGGAGTAAATTTGCTTAATTATATAGAGAAAAAAACGGGACCGGAGATTCACTTGCAGAGATAGAGAACTTCGAGAGATCGGAGTTCGAGCCATCGAGAGTCACCTGTATTTACACAATTAAGAGAAGAACTAAACAGTTTTCTCCTCTTTTTTAAAGCGATTTACAAAAAAAGTGTGTTTCGTTACGGACGTTATTCTGAATACTAGTATTTAAAAAAAAGAGTAAAGCGAATTTTAGACTTCCTATTAGCTTTACGAACTTATGTCGCTCAGCATTACTAAGGGTCAATCAACTTAATCAAATATTTATCAATATATATTATTGTCTTTTTTAACTGCAAATGTGAAATTGAAGATTTAAACTTCTATAACCTCCGTTACAAAATATATACAACTATCTTTTCGAAGAATCGGTGTGAATGCGTTTACATAGTGGTGAATTAAAAAAAAAACAATTAGAAAACATACTTTATTTGGAAAGAAAGGATAAAAATATTTGTTTTAACGTTTTTTAGGCAAATACATTTATTAAAAAAAAAACAAAAAACAAAACAAAACAAATAATTTTAACCTCCGTTACGAAATACCTTACTGAACCCTGTAATAATGAAGTGATTTATTGAATCCGTGTGAAGTAACTGTCACACATCAACATGATTTTTTAACAAAACTTATTTAATATACCATAATATGTGAAATATTCACTAAAAGACACAAACATCCATTTTTTGCAGAAAACCCAACCTCCGTAACATCGCTGGTTTTACGTATAAAAGAGTATAATTTCCCTGTACACCGCTGATAGTTCACATAAGGGTGACCTTTTTGTGCCCATACGCATTACGGAATATTTACAGAAGCCCATTTAGGACCTATCGAAAATATTATTGAATCTGATATAACGAATTGTCGAACTTGTTATAACGAATTTAATTCGATATAACAATTTCTATGAATTTGTTACAACAGTTTAAATCTGTTATAACAAATTTGTTGAATTCATTATAACGAATTCTTTAATTTGTTATAACGAATTAAATTCGTTAAAACGAATTCAAAAATTTGTTATAACAAATTAAATTCGTTTAAACAAATTCTTAAGTTTGTTATAACAAATTAAATTCGTAAAACAAATTCCAAAGTTGGTTATAACAAATTAAATTCGTTTGATCGAATTCAATAATCAGGGTCTATAGAAAAATATATATGAATTCGATATTACGATTTGTCGAATTCGTTTGAACGAATTTAATTCGTTATAACAAATTATGGAATTCGTTTCATTGAATTCAATTCGTTATAACAAGTTTTAGAATCTGTTTAAACGAGTTTAATTCGTATTTACAAATTTTTGTATTCGTTATAACGAAATCAACAAATTTGTTATAACAGATTAAATTCATTATAACGAATTCAAAGAAATTGTTATAACGAATCAAATTCGTTATAACAAATTCGACAATTCGTTATATCGGATTCAAAAATATTTTTCGATTGGTCCTAAATGGACTTCCGTAAATATTAGACATTTACAAAACGATAAAAAACACTATAATTATTATTTGTAATATGCAAAAACATCTAAGTTAAGGCCATTTTTACCACAATATTTTCAAAAATACCTTTATTTTATGCTTTAAACGCATTATGATTCTTATATTCCATTTTGTTGTCAACTTAAAGAGTAAACTTCCAGCACTATCTGGTAGAATTAAACACCTGAAATGTTGCACACGTCAGATTTTGTTGATTTTCTGTTATGTAGGTTAGAGGTTACGGATGTTAGAACCATCAATAATATCTTTATTTCTGAATTGTTGCTTAGAGGGCCCCAAGGAAGACTAGTGCATTACACTAATCAGGTTACCCTCTTAAAATAAAGTATTATTATTATGTTGTTCAACTTACACCACAAGAAAAAGTCCCTCATTAATCTTGCTCTTTTATGAATTTTTAGCAGTTTCTACATTGAGTGTTGAACAATGAACATTGTTTGGTTTAAATATGTTATAAAAATTGAATTTCCTTATCTATTCGAAATTACACACTGTTTTCATTGTTTCTGATTGACATGAAGAGTTGTAAATAATAGTTAACTAAACAGAATTCGTACCAAATCTCATCTAAAACTCTTTTGTTTTGAAGTCATATAAAATTATGTTAATAGAAAGTCATTTAAAGATTATTTTGTCCAATACTTATGTAGGTAGAATGCATAAAAAATTGTCTCCGTGCCGATTCTAGACATCAAAGGAAGCAATTAAAGTAATATGTAAAAATCGAAGTATTTTTCTATTTGAACTCTTTTGAAAAGAGGTTAGGTAACTGGTTGAAACGAGAGCGGATGATATATAATGCATTAAATACACCCAGCTTTCTGATATCAACTGTTTCTCGCTGTATCACTAGCTGGCGTCGTATGAGAAGAATGCTGGCGCGAGCACAGATGGCCGATCGGGCCTGTATCTTATTCTTGCTTATTTTATTAGGAATACCAAACAAGTCAATTGAAAACTTGACTTCAGGGTATTCTAAGTTACAATATGGCTTTAGACTGGATAGGCGCATGATAGACTCCTATGTCGAGTACAGTATTCTAGACTGTGTAGGAGAATTTCTCCGATCTACTCGATGTTACTCACTGAATTATTACAAAGGAGCAAATTACTGTGAACTTAATTATGAAAACAAGACCAGTGTACCAGAGAAATTTGTAGAGAATGAAGGGTGGATCTACAGCGAAAGAGAAGACTGGGAGAAGGTAAGTATACTTTATATAGGAAACACTTCTGATTTAGCTATTGGTTAAACTTTTCATTTTGTTAAGTAATAATAATATGTGTATATAAGATTATTTTCGCTACTGGTACATTTTAACACCAACATTCAGAGATGAACTCTTTGTTTAGTACTCCCCCCCTTGTGCTAATTGATGGACATTAGTCTTTTTGAACACGACATCAGACGGTGGACAAAACTTATAGAAAACACTTGTCAGAGTAGTTTAAAATAATCCTATGGATTTTAGTTTCCGAAGAAAGCACAAAGACCGGTAACATTCTATATTTGATTTTACACAATCAATTCATGTACGAAACGGAAAAGGGGATCCAACGCAATTATCGAAAGAAAGAGATGATTTTCGTGAATGTTGGATCTTTAGGGGACGACCATTTTATTGTGAGGGGGGAGGGGGGCTAAAAAATTTTGTTGAGACAGATTATTCAATTTAATGCCAGTCAACGACAGGTTATTTATTTTGAAGATTATCAAGGTCTTAATACATGTATTTACTTTCTTCTTTTCCTTACGATACCTTGATCAGTTGATATTAACAAGTGATCTATAGTAGAAAAAAAAGCAAAAGTGTTTTTTTTCTTTTATTATTAAAGATTTTGTTTGGATTATGGTTTATGATTAAAATACTAGCACTAAAAGACTATTATATAGTATTATATACTTTGTATTTATTTATCGTGAAATATTAATTGCTAGGTATAGTTCTTTGACAAGAAAATTTATCTTTTGGCCGTACTTGGCTGTACTTAAGAATTGACTGTACGTAAGAATTGGCTGTACTTAAAGTGATTCATTACACTTACTGAGTGCACAGTGTCATGTAGATAAACTGACTACCAGTATCCAGTCTGTACCACAAGTATTGTCTTATCAATGATGCTTACTGCTTTGTCTGTGATTTTCTCCTCCCTTGTGTAGTAGTCATACATGCATTTTCTTTCTTCTCGCATTAATATAAAAACTTTGCCAATCGGATTGATGCAGTCGGCCATTGTGTTACGTGGTTACGGATTTTTTAAAATCTCATTTTAAATACTGTTTGGTTTTAAAATGGCGAGAGAAGCGAGCAAATAAACATGCTAAATTGAAGATGTCAAGGTTAAATTAAATTACACTGAAATAATTAAGAAAGGTAATTTTCACAATATTTAAATATCATCAGTCAAGGTCAGGTTACTTATTTTCTTTGCAGTGAAGGACAGATTCCTTTTTCATTTTCAACATTTTGATGGACATATTACTTCTTTCCTAATTCTGCCCACCCCCCTTGGAATCAAATGGTCGTCCCCCTAGTTTGCTTATAAGACGGGGTCACGTCTATAAGTTTACTGTTCGAGGCCTCAAAACGGAAACCATGGAGAGAACACATGAATTTAATTTACGCTGTATGAAAGAGAAATTGTTTAGATCAAAATACAGCTGTACGAGAATTCTGTTTCAAACTGAAGAAAGTGATATGATTTTTTTACTCAATTTATAATGAAGCATTTAGAAAATTTTAAACTGAAAAAAAATAATTGTATATCACACTAGTAAACAAAGTAAACTCCTGCGCAGTATTACGACTGCGTGGGCATCATCCATTGTTTACTTCCACAATAATATTAAATCGGACTCGGTTAAATTCGGAAGATTCAAACAGGTAGACTTAGAAATTATAAATTTTTTACTCCAAAGTAAATTAAAAAAACCTTGAAGGTATACTAATTCACAGTTTTGTTTTTTAGTATGGTGATAAAAAATTAAGTTCTTAGCAAAAACTCTATAAAACATCACATTTGTGAAATCAAGCACGAAGTTTTTTTTAACCATGTCCTTCAGAAAAAAACTGTCACGTGACGGAGACGAACGGACGTTTTCGTTTGGGCTCCGTTAATTCTTGGCAAATTTTGCACCTTTAGGTGTTTTTGAGGCAAAATTTTGCATCAAACAGTGTATATAAGTTTATATCTATGTTTGACATTTGCTTTTTGCAATTTATTCGTTTGTATGGATTAATATATGGATTTTGACTTCTGACTACTGTGAACAACTGATCAGAGAGTACGTATTCACTTAACTTCTCTGAGCTATCGGTATTGTCGGTACCCTGAGTTAAAAAAAAAACATGGCACAATTCTTGAAACCTGTGTACCTTAAAGACAGTGAACTGTCAAAATTGTCTAATGAAAGGATTACAAATTTGGCGTTATTAGAAGCAGTGATGCATTGTATAGGCGACATGGTAAAATGCGTGCAATTAGACCGTGATCTCTGGAGGATTTATGTCAGTGATAAAGATAGCAGAGACAAAATCCTCATAGAAGGCTTTGACTTAATCAATCAGCACATTCAAGTATACGATTCGAACCCTTATTCCACGTGGGTAGAGGATCCTGAAAGTGAGACGTTAAAAATTACGATCTGCGGTGTTCCGCTATCAGTCGATGACTCTGCTATCTATTAGATGCTTAATAAGCTTGGGGTCAATCCTAAAAGTGACCTTAAATATGAAAAAATTAGGAACCCTAATAATAATAAAATGACAAGTGTCCTCAACGGGAACAGATTTGTATATATTGAACATCTGGGACCAAACAAAGCACTCCCACGCTTCAGTTATTGTGCAGGTCTCAAATGCAAGATATTCCATCGCGGACAAACCATTGAAAAACCGCCCCCCCCCACCTGTACAAATTGCTGGGAGACCGGGCATTTCTTCAAGATGTGCCAAAATGCACCCCGGTCTCAGCCTTAAAAACGAGGGCCATAAACCAGGCGATGAAATGTGTCCTCAGTTCACTCAAAACAACTCCAAACTGGTTGCTTTCGATGGGGATCAAAATATCCTTTCCAAATTCTACCCCTGTGATCTGAAGGTATTTGGAGAGCATTACAAGTCAGCGGAGCAGGCTTTCAACTCACCAAGGCAATGCGCTCTGGTGATCTTGTGGCAGCAGAACGTATTCGCCAGGCTAAATCCCCTCTCGAATGCAAGTTTATTGGAAAACCTATTCGTGCACCAGATTCATGGCTACAGGATGCCCCTTCCGTCATGGAGGAAATTACAGCAGAAGAATTACAACAGTGTAATGAAATGAAAGACCTCCTTACTTCCTCCAGGGCAGATGCGCTCTTCGCCCATTCTGTGTATGATCAATACTGGGGCACTGGATTAAACGCCGTTCAAACCCTTCACACAAAATCGGTGGCGTGGCCTGGTCAAAATATTATATTATAGGAAAGATCATCATTAAATTCGCAGAAAAGCTACGTAAAGCTCCAGGCAGTGCATGGTCTCGTCCGAAGAGCCTGAGATCAGGCTCCACCAACAAAAAAAGTCAACAGGGCCTAGACAACTACCTTAAAAGGTAAATCTTCAGACAATGGCAAATATCAAACTCTGTTCACTTAACTGTAGAGGTTTGAATAATTATGACAAAAGATTAATATTATATGATTGGCTCAATGATATTAAATGTGATATTATATTTTTACAAAAAACACATTTTGTTCAAGATAGGATTAACATTTATGACTCAAGGTGGCATGGTTCCTCTTATCACATTTTTTCAGATTCGCCACATAGTAAAGGTGTCTCAATACTATTTAATAAAAACTTTCCGTTTAAAATTCTTAATGTTCATAGATCTGCTGATAGTAGAATTTTACTGTTGAATATTGAATATGAGAAAAGAGTTATCTCTCTTGTTAATGTATATGCTCCGAATTAGAAAATCATAGAGAAGAATTCTTTTAAAAAGTTATGAAATGGATTTCTCAGTACACATTAAATGATGAAAATATCATACTTGTTGGAGACCTTAACTGTAAAATTTGCAAAGAAAAAGATAAAAGCGTGAAAGTTGTTAAAAATTTAATACAGAAATTCGATTTTAAATCAGATAAAGCAGGTCTAACGTGGTGTGACGGTAACAACTTGCCTAAAAGTAGAATAGATTATGTATTTATTAGTAAAGATTTTTGTTTTACTCCTGAGAATAAATATTTACGCTAAGCACCAAGTGTATCTAAAAATAGAATGAGTGATCATCTCTCATTAATTTTTAAATGTTCCGTTTCATCTAACGATAGGGGGAAAGGATATTGGAAATAAAATACTTCTGTTCTACAAGATCCCAATTATTGTTCCTTGATAAATGAATTTTTTTACCAAACTTCCCAAAGATATAGAAAATGAAAATAATGCTCACACTATTAAATGGGAATTGATAAAACATCACATAAAGAAAATAAGTATTAAATTCTGCACCAAAAAATAAATCTTTGAAAAGTAGAATTCAAAATCTTGAAAAAGATATCGAGAGGATAGAAAATAGTCACTATACACAAATCAACATGATTCAAAAAAGGGATCTAGAAAATAAATTAGACAAATTATATGAATATAAATCTAAAGGTGCTCAAATACTGTAAACCAACTTTCATTCGCGACGACTTTATTTCGCGATTAACTAGGGTTAGATTAGTTCGCGACGATAAATTTTCGCGAGCAAGCCTTTTTTGATCTGTTGTTAAGAGAAACAAAGACTTTAGGGACTGGTTCGCGGCGAGAAATATTCGCGATGTCAAGGCTCTCGCGAACTTCGCGAAAATTTCTCGCACGCGAATAAAAGTTGGTTTACAGTACGTTCGAGGGCTAAATGGATTGATGAAAATGAAAAGAATACCTCTTATTTTCTAAGGCTTGAAAATAAACATCAATCACATAATGTTATAAATACAATAAGAAAAGACGACCAAATCTATAATAAAACTGACGACATTTTAAAGCAGCTTTGTTTATTTTATGAAAATTTGTACTCGAGTGTACATATTCCAAAAGATGACATCGATAGCTATTTAAAAGATATTAACTTCGTTAACAATATTACAGAGGAGGAAAAAATAAATTGCGATAAATTTCCGTCTCTAAAAGAATGTTCAGAAGCAGTATATCGAATGAAACAAAATAAATCTCCCGAAATCGACGGTGTACCAGTAGAATTTCACAAAATTTTGGAAACACGTTAATAGATATTTTTACAATGCCTTAGTAGCGGCGTTCGAAAAAGGTGAATTATCACAAACACGAAAATGCTCTGTGCTTTCTCTTATACATAAAAAAGATGCCATAGATAAGCTTGAAAATTATCGACCAATTAGTCCTACTAATACCGATTATAAAATCATAGCTTTCGTGTTAGCGGAAAGATTGAAACGTGTTATAGATAACCTTGTAAACAAAAATCAGACAGGGTACATTAAAGGTCGGTTCATAGGTACTAATGCTAGATTAATATTAGATATTTTAGAATATTTTGAAAATAGTAATAAGGAATGGATTCTACATTTTTGCAGACTTCCATAAAGCTTTTAATTCAGTGGAATGGGATTTTTAAATTAATATTCTGGATAAATGTAACTTCTGATGCAATTTTATAACATGGATATTATATAATAATCCATATTTTTACATAAAAAACAATGGATGGCTCTCCAGACAATATTCAATGAAAAGCGGAATTAGACAGGGATGCCCTGTTTCAGCGCTCTTATTCCTTTTTTTTAGTGAAGTGCTTTCTTTAAACAAAAAATTCTTCGGCAGAAATAAAAGGTTTTAGCATCGATTCACTTGAAAATGAAATCAAATTTATTCAACATGCTGATGACAGCACATTTCCTTTACAAGATAAAGCATCACTAGAAAATGCATTAAAAATAATCGAAAATTTTGGAAAAGTTTCTGGT
Source organism: Saccostrea cuccullata (assembly GCF_032062105.1). Lineage (NCBI taxonomy): Eukaryota > Metazoa > Mollusca > Bivalvia > Ostreida > Ostreidae > Saccostrea > Saccostrea cuccullata. Next base: position 59,861 of record NW_026919055.1, on the reverse strand, counting down.
ACAAAGTTAAACATATGAAAAACTGAGTGCATTCTTTTAGGACGACTAAAAGAAAGATTTAAGCAGGAATCATACATTTGCAAAACAAAAATTAACAGTCAAGCAATAAGATGCTTAGGCATACATATCGGAAATGATAAAACTGCATGTAATGAAAAAAAATTGGCTTAATAAACTTAAAGAGTTTGAAAAAATACTAGACTCCTGGAGAAAACGGAAACTTACTATTTTTGGAAAATGTCAGATAATAAATTCATTAATTTTATCAAAACTCATATACACGGCTAATGTTTTAGATAATCCGGATGGAAGTTTTATTAGAAAACTGAACAGATTGGTATATTCATGTATTTGGGGAAGTCGTGAACGCATTAAACGAAATACACTCGTTCGCGAAATTAATAATGGGGGAATAGGATTATTGACTTTGAGACGAAAGTAAAGGCATCAAAAGCGGCATGGGTTTCCAAAATTATAAATACCGAAAGTAGCTTAAAAGATCTTTTAAATGCATGTTTAATGCAATACGGACTTAATTTACACTACCTTGTACGATCAAATATTACTGATACTACAGACTTTAACGTACTCTCTAAGTTACCTCGCTTTTATAAGGAAGTTTTTTGTGCGTTTTATCAATGTAAAGCACAAAATGAAATAAGCGCACCGAACCAACTTTTGCGTGAAAATATATGGTTAAATAAGGATTTGAAATATAAAGGAAAAATTATTTATTTTAAAAACTGGATCGAAAGTGGTTATAAATATGTAAAAGATCTTTTTGATGAAAACGGACACAAATCTCTCACAGAAATTCAGAAAAACTTAACAAAAAACAAAACTATCTTTGTGAATACTTAGTAATTAAAACAATCTTTAGTAAATGGCAAGGTATAAATTCGAGTAATATTCCTTTTATCAATATTAACAACACCTGTAATTCATTATGTTCCCCAAACGAAGTTGGGGAACATATTGTTTTTACTCTGTTTCTTATTATTATTATTCTTATTATTTTTCTTCTTCCTGGGAAAATTTTGTCCACGAGTGATCTTGTAAACTATACATCCGACTTAGGTGAAACCTTTTTAGGGTCAGTAGGCATGTTATGTAGAGTTGCCGAACGAAGGTCATTTTGCGCGCACGTGCTTGCAAGAGCGCGCACGTGCAACACGTGAAATGACCAATATAATGGATATTGCCGTAACTTTTTTATTTTTTGATGAAATTTTTTGAAACTCATAATGTAAGGATACATTAGTAGTATAGACAAGATAGCATGGTCAAAATAGCAAGATCTAACGCGCATGCACGTGCGCTTCGCTCTGATTGGCTGAAACTAAAGTCTCAATATCTTTCATGTTTTTTTGACGAAATCCTTTGAAATTTTGAACATAGCCATGCATTACGATATCCTACAACATGATGTATAGCAATTATAATTAAAACACGTGTATGCACGTGCACTGCAATCTGATTGGTTGAAACTTTAAATAGCTATAACTCCCTTGGTTTTCAACCAAACAGCATGGGATTTGGAACATAGATATATAAAATGAACTTCTACAAGAAGGTATGGTCACCATGCACATGCATACACGTGCGTGTACGTGCGCTGCAATCTGATTGGCTGAAACTTTAAACAGCTATAACTTCCTTGTTTTTCAACCAAACAGGATGGGATTTGGAGCATAGATAGATATAATGGACTTCTACAAGAAAGTATGGTCACCATGCACATGCATACATGTGCGTGTACGTGCGCTGCAATCTGATTGGCTGAAACTTTGAACAGCTATAACTCCCTTGGTTTTTAACCAAACAGGGTGGGATTTAGAACATAGATAGATGTAATGGACTTCTACAAGCTGCGTGCACGTGAAATGAGTAAAATCAAAAATACACTTGAATAAGCGTATTTCTTAATACTTTTGGATTAAATACTTTGATATTTAGTATATTAAAATCTATAGATTGTGAAGACAAGATTATATCGTCATTACGCACGTGCATTCACATGCGCACGCGTGCAATGCTAAAATTTGAATGAAATTGGTACACTTCTGGGTAAACATTGTTAATTAAAGTATCAAATGCAACGAGTTTGTCTTATTTAATGAAGCTTATAGGGAATATGGCACCAAAAGGGAGTTGGGGAGCGTTTGGGGAACATCTGTAACGGTCCCCGTTACAATTAGCACTAGTTTTCATTTAAATTTCACAATAAAAAAGAAAACATTGAAGACAAAACATCAAAATTTTTCTACAAAATTTTATTGCAACATATGTCTCAAAGGCCGATTATGGAAACTATATGGTCAAAAGAATTTGATATCAACTGCTCAAATCAATGGCAAAAAGTATATGAGGAAAAAATTAGAAAAATTCTTGATAAAAATGTTGCTGAATTTAATTATCAACTAGTACATAATTTACTACCGAATAATCTCTATCTTAGTAAATGGAATAAAGATATTGATAAATACTGTCCAGTTTGTCGCAGTGAAGAGAATTCTAAACATCTGATCTTTGATTGCATTCAAGTTAAATCAATATGGAACAAAGTCTCTGAAATTATAGGTATAGATATTAGTTGGCGAAATATTGTTGTTGGTTTTAGTCATGGTATCAACCAAAATACTTTTGTTTTGAATAATGTCTTATCATTTATTGCATGTAAAATATTTTAATATAAAATGAAATGTAGAATTATGAAAAATAACATTACAAGTGAAGATATGTTAATTTTTTAGCTCTACGGGTCAGAGACCAGAAGAGCTTATGCGATAGTAATGCGTCTGGCGTCCGTCCGTCCCTCTGTCTGTAAACAATTTTTCAAAATACTACTCCTCCTACAGTTTTGGTCTGATTTCAATATAACTTGGCACACAGGTAAACTACACTAAAATACATAATTCTGTGTTTCGATGAACGGTGTTGCCGTGGTTACTAAAAATAGAAATTTCTGTGAAATTCTTTCAAAACACTACTCCTACAGTTTTGGTCTGATTTCAATATAACTTGGCACACACGTAGACTACACTAAGATACATAATTCTGTGTATCGGTTTTTTGATTTCGATGAACGGTGTTGCTGTGGTTACTAAAAATAGAAATTTCTGTGAAGTTCTTTCAAAACGCTACTCCTCCTACAGTTTTGGTTCGATTTCAATATAACTTGGCACACAAGTAGACTACACTAAGGCCAAAGTTTTTATTTTTTTTTTTTTTGGTGTACGATTTTTTGACACAAAAATATGCATTGGGCGGTCGAAAAATAAAAACAAAAATAATTTGGAACCTTGACATATTTTTTTCTCGAGTAGCATTTAAATGTATTCAAATAAAAATAATAAACACATAAGATTTTTCAACATTATTATTTTTTCTTACCATTCGGTTTTATGTCGACAAAAAAGAATCACGCGTCAAATGAGCCCAGAACAGAAATGGGAGTATCAGAGGCTCGATCTGTTTCTGTTGATGGTTTTCATTCTTCTGACTTACAAGAACGTGTTTCCACAAAAGACACATTGCACTGGGACAAATGTGGGTAAAATTAGGTGAATTGGCTATTCTTAGGTCAGCCTTTCCTCTTATGAAAAAGTTTTTGGAAACTCCGAAAGTGATGGATTGCTTTCACAATTTAGATACGTGTGTCTAAGGACCAACCTAGCCCCGAAATTTAAGGAGACATTTCTCCCTCAAAAAAATTTAGGGAGAAGTTTTGAAATTTAGGGAGACATCTTGGCGCGCGTATGTGGCACACATTGATAAATCGTTATAAAACTATTTCACTGTTTATAACTTACATACATTTCAATAATTTAATTCTGTGTAAACATTGTATTTAAAATGATAAAACAAGAGAAAAAGAATCTGAAAAGATATTTCCCCCAATTACAAAGTATATAAATATCTAGAAAAAAATAATAAAACCACATTGACATTAAATAAAATTTACTACTACTATTAAAATGTAAAAGTTTCTTATTGTCAGATTAATTGTTTATCAAACATTTTTTTCATTTTTACATAGTGGCACAAAATTAACCACAAACTTCTAAAATTTCTCTTCTCATTTGATTTCCAGGCTTCTGGCATAGTCATAACTTTGTTAATTTCTCTTCAAACTTCGTTTTCAATATAAAATTCTTTTTCTAATAAAAGTCTTGACGCACATATGCATGCCGATTGAACTACTTATGTTTATCGGATCCGATGTGTGACTTCTTAGGAAGTCAACAACTTCACAATTTAACAGTAAAATATGTCTGTATTTGACAATAAAAAGATCTAACATCTTCTCCAACATCTTTGGCATGACATCAATAGCTGTCCAGCTGTTTTGCGTCTTGTTGTGTATAACTTGTAACGATGGACTTTTTCATACCCGGAAGTGTAAAATCTAGAGGACTTCTGACGGAGTATTCGATGCATTGGTCATTAGAAACAGTCTGTAAGTGAGTCGCCTCCTAGGTTGGTCCTGACAGTCTGTATTTGTGGAGGTCATTTGAATGTTTAAGATGTGGTGAAATAAAAACAGTCGTTTGGTCGAGAAAATTTCGGATGAAGAGTCCAGTTTCGAGAGTCAGACACATTATTTTTATTTTTGTAAATCGCAAAAATAGGGTCGGCGGAATCGTAAACCAAGAGAAAAAAAACTTTGGCCTAAGATACATAATTCTGTGTATCGGTTTTTGATTTCGATGATGATTTCGTTACTAAAAAAAGAAATTTCTGTGAAATTCATTCAAAACGCTACTCCTCCTACAGTTTTGGTCTGGTTTCAATATAACTTGACACACACGTAGACTACACTAAGATACATAATTCTGTGTATCGGTTTTTGATTTCGATGAACGGTGTTGCCGTGGTTACTTTAAATAGAAATTTCTGTGAAGTTCTTTCAAAACGCTACTCCTCCTAAAGTTTTGGTTCGATTTCAATATAACTTGGCACAAAAGTAGACTACACTAAGATACATAATTCTGTATATCGGTTTTTGATTTGTTGCCGTGGTTACTCAAAATAGAAATTTCTGTAAAATTCTTTCAAAACGCTACTCCTCCTACAGTTTTGGTCTGATTTCAATATAACTTGGCACACAAGTAGACTACAGTAAGAACTTAAAGAGACTTAATCAAGGATCATTATTCTATTTATTGCTGTTGTAAAGTTCCTATTCCCAACTGCTTAAGTACTTTTCTCTCCCGTTCCTATAAGTACAAACCAGCAGAGCTTCAGTCTCGACAGAGACTTCTGGTTTGAAAAATGCTCTCATGAAATTCTATCTTGTGACTAAACGATCCCAAAGCATCTCATACAATTTTCACATTTTGAGATCGTTGGCATTAAACTTGTAATTATTGTTATAATATAACCTTTATATGAGGTATATGAGGGTGACCTAGCCCTCTATACATGTTGCTCAGGGGTGTGTTGGACAGTGTTTTGTGTGTTCCCCCAGCAACATAAAGGTATCATTTTCTATCTGTATCTATACTTGTCAATATACAAATTGATTATGCATTTACTCTCTTGATTTAAATATTGTTACATTTTTTGCTATCAAATCTAGGGAGCCCCTGGCACCCCTAGTGAGGGTTATTATAGGGGGACATCTGCGGATGTCATTACCCCAAACGCTATCTTGTTATCATGTTTTCATTTAATAAAGTATTAGAAAAAAAAACAAAAAACAAAAAACCATGTCCTTCAGGACTGTCTCAGTACTTTGATTTCTATCTAGCTCCGGAAAGACTTCAATACTGGTGAAAATGTGCGAATTTTATCTTGTTTAAGTGATCGACCTAACGTACTTCACCTCGCAGGATTCGCAGGTAAGTACATGTATAACCCAACTCAAACGCTAGTTGAATAAATGAGGTTTCAGCTTTTAAAGAACATTTATCAACCTCTCGCGCAACTAATTGCGGAGGGGATATTGCATCATCGCTGCTGTGCATGTGCTGTGTAATAGCGAGTCCGTAAAAGCTTGTGGTAAAGATTTAAAGAGAATATTGTGGGGAAATGTACCATTGATTTGAGAAGTTGAGATATACAGAATAAATAAACAACTAAACATATTGAGTCGTGTGTAAGACGTAACTACAAACTGATTCGTAATCGATAAAATGATTGTATGTGTCAGCTATGTAAATGCTTTGTTTTATACCCCCCTTCCTGCTTTTTTAAGGTGGATGTCCGTCCGTCTGTAGGTTTGTTCGTCTGTCTGTACGTCCGTCTGTTACGCTTTGGCGTCCCCGTCTCTTATCCGCAACGCCTCTTATGCCACTGAATGAAATTTGATGAGACTTTCAGAGAATCTTTTTTTTACATTATGCCATTGTACACCTCCTATTTTACTTTTTGATCCGACACATATTTCAAGTTTCCAATAGCAAAACATGAAACTGTCATTATATTCATATGGGAGGCGGGGGTAGTGAGCTCATTGCTTACAGTACCTCTGTTTGTTTTTATATTCTTCAATTCAGGAACACTCTCTCAAAAGAAATGAATCTAAATCACCAGTAAGACTCTGGTCGTACGCTTCCTACTAATGTGCTGATTTTGTTACAGGAACTAGCAGGACCGTGCTCCAATAAGGTCTGTGAAATCAATGAAAAATGTATAAACATCGGATGTAACACTTCCTGTCAAATATCAGGTTTGTACATCTGAAATATTTTTGTAGCGACAAGATACTAAAACTGCTGAAATTTTCCTTTATCTATTTTTTTCTATCGTGAATTCTTTTTAAAAATTAATAACTGTTTGTTCATCACACTTTTGAAAGATATGTTAACATTGCCAGCCTGGGTCTTCTGTTTGATAATTACGGAGTATTCTACTTGGTTTAAATAGCTAATCCTTGAGAAGGGTTTCCTTCCAATTTTGTCTTAAAAAAAATTTTTTTCTGAATGTTACATTTCCAATTTTTTTCCAATAACAGATTGTGGGGTCCCTTTCACCAGAAAGATGACGTCAGACAGCGTGCAGTGGTGGGACGGTATTGGTGTGGAAAGACGAATACATGTCAAATGTTCTGAGGAGTACCAGCAAAACGGAAGTGGAATCTTTATCTGTAACAGGAATGGGAAATGGAACAGTGACATGAGTTGTAATGGTAATTTTTTTTCTCGTAAATTTGAAAATATAAATTTGAAAATAGCATTATCTTCATGTGTGTCTGATATATATCAATAGTTGCTTCGCTAAAAGCTGATGTATAGTTTTATTTGTTCAGTTGCATTTTATAAAGAAAAAAAGGAAAAGGAGTTATGCACATACATGAAACATTCTTGTTTTTTGTTGAGTTCTTACATGAAATTTCGCTTACACGGAACAGTCGTTAAAGGCGAGCAATCAAGGATTTGATCCTTACCTCGCGGCTCTAATTAAACAAGGGCACGTAAAGACAAGTTCTCCGGATAAAAGTGTATAAAACAAGGTCCTGTTGAAGTAGTTACCGGTAGGATCTACATGGTCATCAGTGCGGAGTACTGGTCTTGTGTATTGATTGATACCAACTCGTATATTATCAAGACGCTCTTTATTTTCTGTCAATAACAAAAACAGTTTTGAAAGGGAAATTCTAAATCATGTAACATAAACAATCTAGATTACACGATAGCCAATAGTTTTTGAACGTGGACATAATAAGAAAAATTCTGCAAGCTAAAATAAAAGATTAGGTTAAAAAACGAGATTTTTTCCCTTCAAAATATCACATACTTACTTATCTTGCATAATTACTTTTAGGGAAAAGACTCGGGTGTTTTAAAGAGTACTCTACCTGGGTATTTGAACCTCCGGATTTTGTGAGATTTATTGAAACAAACAATCTCACTAGATGCACTAGGCACTGCATTAGAATTGATAAAGAATTCAAATATATCGGACTTCAGGTACACTTTCTATTTTTTAAAGAGGAACAATTGCAATCCACTGAACATTAAAATGATTTCTGTTCTAGAAAAGTTTTAATTGAATTCCATTTTCTCAACAGTTAATCTCTTATTCAGGAAAAAAAAACGATGTTGGAGTTTGGAAATGCAGACCATAAAGACATAATTTTTGTGTTTAGTATCAAAAGTGGGTAGCTTTTTAGCTCACCTGAGCCGAAGGCTCAAGTGAGCTTTTCTGATCACATTTTGTCCGTCGTCCGTCCGTCTGTAAACTTTTCAAATTTTTGACTTCTCAAGAACCAATGGACCAATTTTAACCAAACTTTGTACAAAGCATCCTTGAGTGAAGAGGAGTTTAAATTGTTAAAATAAAAGGCCAAGTCCCCTTACAAGGGGATATAACATTAAAAAATCTTCTTCTCAAGAACCACTGGGCCAGGAAAGCTGAAACTTATGTGGAAACATCCTTGGGTAGTGTAGATATTAAATTGTTAAAATCATGACCCCCAGGAGTTGGACGGGGCCACAATAGGGAATCCAAGTTTTACATAGAAATATATAGAACAAATTTTTAAAAATTTTCTTCTTAAGAACCGCTGGGCCAGGAAAGCTCAAACTTATGTGGAAGCATCCTGGGGTAGTGTAGATTCTAAATTGTTCAGATCATGACCCCCGGGGGTAGGACGGGGCCACAATAGGGAATCCAAGCTTTACATAGAAATATATAGAACAAATCTTTAAAAAATCTTCTACTCAAGAACCACTGGGCCAGGAAAGCTGAAACTTATATGGAAACATTCTTGGGTAGTGTAGATATTTAATTGTTAAAATCATGACCCCCGGGGGTAGGGCGGGGCCAAAATAGGGAATCCCAAGTTTTACATAGAAATATATAGAACAAATCTTTAAAAATCTTCTTCTCAAGAACTACTGGGCCAGGAAAGCTGAAACTTATATGGAAGCATCCTTGGGTAGTGTAGCTATTAAATTGTTAAACTCATGACCCCCAGGGGTTGGACGGGGCCACAATAGGGAATCCAAGTTTTACATAGAAATATATAGAACAAATCTTTAAAAATCTTCTTCTTAAGAACCACTGGGCCAGGAAAGCTCAAACTTATGTGGAAGCATCTTTGGGTAGTGTAAATATTGAATTTTTAAAATCATGACCCCCGGGGGTAGGGCGGGGCCACAATAGGGAATCCAAGTTTTACATAGAAGTATATAGAACAAATCTTTAAAAATCTTCTTCTCAAGAACCACTGGACCAGGAAAGCTGAAACATATGTGGAAACATCCTTGGGTAGTGTAGATATTTAATTTTTTAAATCATGACCCCCGGGGGTAGGGCGGGGCCACAATAGGGAATCCAAGTTTTACATAGAAATATATAGAACAAATCTTTAAAAATCTTCTTCTCAAGAACCACTGGACCAGGAAAGCTGAAACTTATATGGAAGCATTCTTGGGTAGTGTAAATATTAAATTTATAAAATCATGACCCCCGGGGGACGGGGGTAGGGCGGAGCCACAATAGGGAATCCAAGTTTTACGTAGATATATTTAAAGAAAAATCTTTTAAGAATCTTCTTCTTAAAAACCTTTGGGCCAGTAAAGCTGAAACTTATGTGGAAGCATCCTGCATGTGGTAGTGTAGATTCTAAAGTGTTAAAATCATGAAAAGAAAGGGGGTAGGGGGCATGATAGGTATAGCAAGAGGGATAATTTGGTAAAGAACTGCATCACCCAAGTTACTCAGGTGAGCGATGTGGCCTATGGGCCTCTTGTTTTAAATATAATTTTTAATCCCAGAAAAAAGAAAAGAATGTTTCATCAGACAGAATTAAATAGATGATAGCATTGACTTCATTTCCTAAAAAAAATTTAGAAGTCAAATAAATCATTATACTTTTATCTCTCTTCATTAGTTTATTACGGGAATGTTAATGTTATCTAACAGATACAGCGAACTGCGCTTATAGTAATGAAACTCTTTTGTCCATGGCACTTTTTTTTTATAGAAATATGTTTACTGTATTCTTTATACGTAACATTAAAATTACAAATATAAGATTTTTCGTAAAGAATAAATAAGGAAAATGCCTGGGAAATGGGTTTACATGAACCTAGCAACAACCTTCAATTCTCTTATCATTTTCTGATTTCGAGATATATAAATAGCAATACACAAAATATTTCTTTATACATTAAAGATATGAATTGCACACAAAAAAATCATTTTAATTCATTCTATGCGTACGTGTTAGAGGATATTCACTTAAAGCTTAACTGAGCATAAAGAAAGTTTCATGACATCAACATGAAGCCTTTTCAGCTATCTTACATTTTCATGTTGGTTTCTGAGAGCGAGGTCCTTTGAAATGGCCCCAATTTTGATTAAATCTAGTTTTGCTTCTAATGCACTCAAATGAAAAAAAGAGCAAATTCAAAGATAACGGTATACATTCTTAAGGATACCTATCTTAGGCAAAAAATAAAAATAACGAAAACGTTTTTCTACAAACATGTTACATACACTGTACAAAAAATAAGACGAAACAGTTCGAATGATTTTCTTTCATCTTCATCATATGCATGTATTTTCAGAATGGCTACGCATGTTTCTGTGGTCATCGTATAAGGTTATGGCCAAAAGTTCCCGACGAGGAATGTAACTTTCCCTGTCCTGGTGATGTACGTCAAACATGTGGAGGGCGGATGAAGAATGAAATATTTACCGTCGAAGAGAAACTAGAAAACATTGGCATAAAGTGACATCTTTTTTATCTTATTACCCACCTCTGCTCTCTCACCAGATAATTAGATAATTAGAGTCAAACTACGAACTTATTAATAAGATTTTTCAGAATGGATTAAGAATGTTTAGTGCTTTTTCAACTGTATCATTAAGGGTTGAACTATTAATATTGTTTTTCACCCTAACGTGATGTCATAGATAAGAAAAAAAAATAAAGAATTCATATTCATACCAAAGAGAAATAGATCTGTTTGTAGATTTCTTTCCATTTGCCTAGTGAAAAATGATGTTTGGTAAAATATTTTTTTAAACATAAGACTCATTGGCCATATTGCTCACATGAGCATTGTGGCTAGGAAAAAAAGCAAAAACAACCCAAGTTAAAGATTTTTTTTCTATATATTTCCAGGTAAAACTTTGATCGTCGATTATGGCCCCACCCTCAGGGGTCAAGATTTCAAGAAAATTGCATTTACACTACCTGAATGCTTCCATATAAATATAATCAATCATGTCTATGTTGTTCTTGAAAAGATGATTTTTAAAGATTTTTTCCAATAGATTCTTCTGAATAATTGCCGACTAGGCGTTTTATAATGATAATCATTCCAATATATTCATATGTATAACTTGGATCGTCCATTTCAGCCTCACCCTACCCCCAGGGGTCAGGATTTGAAGAAACGTGAATGTACACTACCTGAGGATGCTTACACATTAGTTTCATCTCTCCCAACCCAGTGATTCTTGAGAAGAAGATTTTGAAAACACACAACCAAATTTTTTACTATTTCTTAATCATCTCTTCTTGAATGAGCGCCTGGCCATAGTTTTTTATGGACAAACAGACAAATATATAAACAGACATACAGACGCCCGGACAGGACTAAAACTTTAAACTTAGAATCTTTGATTAGGGAGTCATAAAGAGTGTTTTACATTTTTTTCTTGTACCAAAAAATAAATAATTAAATAAAAAACTTAGCGATATATTATTTGTATCTTTTATATCGGTATTGTTTCAGCAAAATTTCAATTTTTCATAAATCGGACGCAATGGTCGGACTGATATACAGTTCTTAAATGAACAATTACTTTTTAACAGGGTTTGATTTCTATCACGATAAAGTAAAATAATATTTCATGAGAAGATTGAGAAACAATACTATAAAAATAAAATACCTGTAGATAATATTTATTCAACATAAAGATAAATTACATTGTATAATTGAAAACAAAACATTATGATTCAAAACAGATTTTAAGAACGAAAAAACAAACAAACAAACAAACAAACAAACAAACAAACTTGGATCTGTTGATTCAATTGACCTGCCAACCAATGATCAATGATTTCTCGAACTTCGAAATTTCCTTGACACTGAAAAAACTATATGTAGGTATATGTTAACAAAGTTTAACATGTAAAAAAAGATATCAACTGTTCCTTTATTAGACGCACTGAATAAGTGGAAAACAATAACATACAATCAATCTAATAATCAATCTTACAATTTTGGTTGATAATTCTACAGATAGACCGATGTTTTTTTTTTGTATCAGAGGAAACTTTTCATATTTGAATATTTACACACAACATGTACTAGCGTAGAGCTTTATGGTTTATCTGATGTAGTTGTTGACTTCACGACTATTTATACGGCTTGTAACACTTGTAGTATTTTCACATATGTATGAAAGCATTCTCAATAGTTAATTCGACTCTTGTTGACTTCACGACTTGTAACATTTTTAATCTTTTTCACAAATGTATGAAAACGTCCCCCGTCACAATTATAATCTCCCCAGATGCCCCCACGGCAAATTTGTACACAGTCCCCTACCCAAGTATTATCCGGTTCATTGGGGTACCAGTTGGAGTAGGAAGTGACGTCACGGTTCTTTCCTGTCCAGACAAACCGCCCCTCTTGTTCAATATCGTTCGCACCTATCCAATGTGAATAGCAATGCCACCATGTACTGCATTCCCCTGACAGTTGTTAAATGAAAATAAGAAATTAACTTAACTTTTTTTTGTAGAAGAGCAAGTGCAAATGTCGAAATTAAAGATCCTACTAGGACTAATCAAGGGTGTACCGGGATTAGTATCAGGTTGTGATCCATACACGCTAAGGCCAGAGTACTCCTTTGTTTGGAGCTGGATAACGAATTTGTTTTTTATTTACCCCAAATAATTCTTTTTAAACATAATTCCAATAAACTGTGTTTCAACTAATCGATATGATTTACTATATGTTCGTATTACAAAGCATCATACGAGAGATGTTCGAAAAATTTGTGGACTTTTGTCATATTTTTTTTAGCTCTTCTGAACCAAAGGCTCAAAGAGCTAATGCTATGGCCATTTGTTCGGTGTGCGTAAACTTTTGAGAATATGGGCCATAACTCATGAACCCCTTGGCCAATCAGTACCAAATTTGTCACAGGGTATCCTTGGCCCAAGGGCTATCATTTATACTAAAATAAGGGTTGAGACCTTTAAACAAGGGGAGATAATCAGGAAAACAAAACCAAAAGTAATGGTTGCTAATAAATCTTCTTCTCCATAACCACCAAGCAGATTTTCACCAAACTTGCATACAAGGATCAGGATATGTCGAAGATTAAAATTTGCACGGGGAATTACCCTTGGGCAAAGGGCGTGGTCTCAAGGTCCTTCAAAGTTGACGTAAATTTACAATTAATAAAAACGTGTATATTGTTTGAGGACCCAAGATGCATCAACTGACAAAGTTTGATGATCTTAGGCCTTAAAGTATCCAAAATATTCCTTCAAATCAATTTGAAAACAAATCCCCGCAAAATTTAAAAAAGTAGGTCACCGTGACCTACTTTTGAGTTAACATGATGTGAAGTCATAAGATGCATCAACTTAAAGATTTGATAATTCTAGTCCTTATCAAATCTTTAAGTTGATGCATCTTATGACTTCACATCATGTTAACTCAAAAGTAGGTCACGGTGACCTACTTTTTTAAATTTTGCGGGGATTTGTTTTCAAATTGATTTGAAGGAATATTTTGGATACTTTAAGGGCTATGATCTTCAAACTTTGTCAGTTGATGCATATTGGGTCCTTTAACAACGAAACCTTAAAAGTAGGTCACCGTGACCTACTTTTTGAACTTTATGACTTATCCTTTTAAAATCTTTAAATCACATTATTTCCGACACTGGGAGGTTTATAATCATCAAATCTTGTACTTTGATGCATCTTGGGACCTTGAAACATATTTATGGAAAAGTAGGTCACTGTGACCTACTTTTTGAATTTTACCTACGTTTGTTTTCGAATTGTTTAAAACGCATATTTTGATTACCTTCAGACAAACGATCACCAAACTTGGTCAGTAGATGCATCTTGGGGCGTTGAAAAATGTCGACCAAACGGTAGGTCATTATGACCTACCTTCGACATTTAATGGCTATATTTAAGTATCTTAGGTATTTATTGGCTTAGAATCATCAAACTTTGTGAGTCGATGCATATTTGGTTTTCGGAGAGTGACGACCAAAAAGTAGGTCACTGTGACCTACTTTTGACATTTTATGGCTTCACTTAAGTATCTACTGTACTTATTTGCTTAGAATCATCAAACTTTGTGAGTCGATGGATCTTGGGTTTGCGGAGAGTGACGACCAAAAGTAGGTCATGATGACTTACTTTTGACATTTTGTGGCTATAATTAAGTATCTCTGGTACTTATTGACCTAATATCATCAAACTTTGTGAGTTGATGCATCTTGGGTTTTCGAAGATTGACGACCAAAAAGTAGGTCACAGTAACCTACTTTTGACATTTTTTATGGCTATATTTATCTCAGGCACTTACTGGCTCAGAATCACGGTGACCTACTTTTGAATATCTTAGGTACGTATTAGCTTAGAATCATCAAACTTTGTCAGTTTAGGCACTTTGGGTTTTCGGAAAACATCGACCAAAAAGTAGGTCATGGTGACTTACTTTTGACATTTTATAGCTATATTTAATTATATCTGGTACTTATTGGCTCGGAATCATCAAACTTTGTCAGTTGATGCATCTTAGGGTTTCATTGAATGTCCAACAAGAAGTAAGTCACGGTGACCTACTTTTGAATATCTCAGGTACTTGTTGGCTTAGAATTATCAAATTTTGTCAGTTTAGGCATCTTGGGTTTTTGGATAACGTCGACCAAAAAATAGGTCACTGTGACCTACTTTTGACATTTGATGGCTATATTTAATTATCTCAGGTACTAATTGGCTTAGAATCGTCAAACTTTGTCAGTTGATGCATCTTGGGTTTTCAGAGAATGTTGCCCAAAAAGTAGGTCATGGTGACCTACTTTTGAATATCTCAGGTACTTATTTAATTAGAATCATCAGTCTTTTTCAATTAATGTATCTTGTATCCTCAGAAAATTTCAATGAAAAGGTAGGTCATTGTGACCTACTTATGGTATTTTATAATTATATTATAATATCTTCAGTCTTAAGTGGCTAAATATTATCAAACTTTGTAAGTTGATGAATTTTGGGTCTTATGATACTAAAAGAGTTTGAGGCTTCTAATAGAAGTGATAGATTGTACAATTTATCAGAAGAGCGATTCAAGGCCCTTGGGCCTCTTGTTTTATTTGACGTCATATGTTATAATCATATTTAGTAAGTTACAAACAATGCATTTAATAATGTCTATAGTCATATTTTGTGTAAAATGGACAAAAACGCAAGACAACCTAGAAATAGAATTAAGAATTGATTCTTATTCTAAATTATGGCTTGATATTTTGCTTTGCTAAAAGGATATCAATCTAGGTAGTCCGTTGTGAAAACGACAAAAACGATGACGTTTAAGAACGTCACGGAGCAAGAGATAAGAATGAAATTTCGCGTTACCCGGGAAAATATTTTAATAAAATTTTAAAATGTTGGAGGAATAAACAAAAATATGTCACAAGCGAGTGATGCATGAGTATACAGATAGTACAGGCAGTATTTGAGTGATAGAGACTCTGTATCGGATGAGGACCATCTGAAAAGAAACGGTTTAACTGTAAAAATCTTAACAAAATCTTTATAAAGTTGGAACCTCAAGGAAAGACATTTGAGCTACTAAGTTGCTTATCTTGTGACAGCAGAGTTCATGCAGATATAACAGAAATTCAAACCTTAACAAAGGAAATTATACATAGAGAACAATTGTTAAAGAAATAAATGTCAAGTATTAGAAAAAAAGGTTTTTAATGCGTGGATATTGGATAACACTGTATGAAATGTATAGGGATAGTATTTTATACAAATTCTCGACGCTATGTTTTGACATTACGTTGCAATTAAGTGTGATCCGCGGGTCCAAAACATGTTGAATTTAAAACAAAAAAAAATTGATTTCTGTTAAATCAAATGGAATGAAACTTCATACATCAACAAAACATATATGTTTACATATTATAATGTGCTTGTTTTAAATTTCAGGTGAGTAATATATTACGAAGATAGACATCGTCCACGAACTTTTCGAACAGCCCTCGTACTGTAATATAATTTGTTCTTGTATCATAGAAAAACTATGCATTGTGACCTCATGATTTTTACCCAAAGCTAAAGTCAATTATACTTTTATTTACACCTGGCTTGCTAATCACAAATCTTGTGTTACAAGCTAGATTGCATGGAAATAATATTTTTATTAAAAAAAAACTGTACCGGAATCCCAGGCTGGCAGGAAGGTTTCTGTTAACCACGTGTTCTCTTCTTCTGTTTCTATGGAAACCAAGTGGGCCCCTAACTTTTCGCACTCAAACTGAAATGGTCAACATTCAATTTATCAATAGCCATTAGACTGATAGGAAAACTACCATATATGGGACACATGCGTTTGTTTATATCAGTATGTATGAAAACATGCATGATAATTGACATTTTATTCTTACCTTGGCATTTGGCCAGGTGGCCCTTTGCTTGATTTGTAAGTAATAATGCATCTCATACAACAGCCAACCATCTCCTATAAAGATCAGATTTGTAGGTTTCAGATGAATTTTCTTTAGATCTGTTGTTATCTTTGAATGTAAAGAATGTGAAATAAAATTTAAGAAAAACAGTTTGATATAATAATTAATATACGTTTTGAATACGCTTCCGGGTGCGTTCTTTTTCAAACAGATGATACAGATAATTTTCTCAGTCAAGATTTTCAAAATAACATTATTTAATAAATAGGTCTAATCGCTTAAATTTTCAGTTTTATAATGATTGATTTTAAGGTATTTCCATCCTCAGAGTTTTAGTGGTTCAAAATAGAAAAATCGCATTTATTTTCACTTTACTGTATATAGTTAAAATTAACCAATAATAGCAAAATTAGTATAGGTTACCATATTTTGTAAAAAGGTCCACAATATTAAACAGAAGTGTATCTCAGCATTTAAAACCGTTCATTTTTAGTAAACAGCATTTCACAGGTTAGTGGTTAAAATGGGCAATTCTGATGCTAAAAGTTACAAAGTAATTACTACTTTATAAAATAAAAGAATTAAGAATATCTGGGAAAACATTTTACATGATATGCAGAATAATGAAAATGCCAGAATACACGAGGAGTAATTGCTCTTGACAAGATTTTAAGATTGAATAATTAATTTAAAAAAATAAAATATACATTTTACTTAACAATTATTTGTATTACACCTACTGAAAAGCATTCATCTAAAGGATAATTTTCTAATAGGTATAAATTAAAATTGATAATTTTTGCAAAACCCTATGACATCACAGGAGGGCGAAAATACCTTAAATGATGACATTTTGTAAAGATTTAAAACGGTGGTTGCAAGAGGGTAGAATTCTAAAAATCGAAAAAAAAAGTGTAAATTTCCTTCTTATTGAAAAATTCTTTAACAGTCAATCGCGACCAACATTGTTTAAAATACCAATGCAGACATCTTTTTTGTTTCTTTCATCTGCCTTAAGTTTAGACAAATTAGCTTTCCTTTGTTTATACCCCGTGGGGATCCGGGTTAGAATAGGTCCTCAGTAACCCCTTGCTTGTCGTAAAAGGCGACTAATGGGGCGGTCCTTCGGATGAGACCGTATAAACCGAGGCCCCATGTCACAGCAGGTGTGGCACGATGAAGATCCCTCCCTGCTCAAAGGCCGTAAGTGTCGAGCATAGGCCTAAATTTGCAGCCCTTCACCGGCAATGGTGATGTCTCCATATCAGTGAAATATTCTGGAGAGGGACGTTAAACAGTATACAATCAATCAATCAATCATTTGTTTATATGTCATACCTCCTAATCTTGAATTGTAATACCTCCATCCAGTTTCGTAATCAGTTATATTCACTGAATCACATGATTTATAAAGACGACATCTCTTTTTCTGGGAGTTGTAGCCGAGACAGTTGCATTTCTGACCACACAAAGCGGAACACAGCACGAGAGAGTCCGAACGGTGTACTGACAGGAGAGTGTCGTAAAATATTGTATCATCTAAGTGAGTTACCGCAAAATAATGAGACAGAAGGAGAGCGGTTCTTGTTGTCAACACACAGAACATCAAATAGATGGCGCATCCCAGCATTGTGAAAACACTAAAGATTTAAGGCAATCCCTGTAATAAATCTTAACGTCCTTTCAACATCATTTCAAGCCACGGTCCGGAGTCCGCATATGTAGCTCTCTCCTACCAGAATGGGAGAGGATCGTACATTTTGGCCGTGGTTTGCGACGATGATGTCCTTTCAGTTATCAATCAATTTCCGTTTTGCCAACAAAAATTACATAAGCATATATCCTAGGTGTCTGCATGTATAATATTCTTGATATTAGAATAATATGCATAGGATATACAATGTCAGGCATATCATTAATGGGCTATGCACACCGTTGCTTATGTCATATATATCCTAAATCTCTCATAGTAATTCTAGCTTCTCTTCTCATGTGTTTCTATTAGTTCACTCAATTCTTCTTTTAAACTGTTTATACGGCTACCAATGTAATTCGGCCGATTCCTAATAAATTAGGATACAAATTAATTATCTATAAGAAGAAAGCAGCACTTCATACATGATTGTAAAAGCGTAAATGGTTCTTAATATTTTGAATTGTATAAAATGACAGAATATATCGATCTGGTTTTATTGTAGAAAATGTGACAATTTCTTTAACCTCTGAGAATTGAAACAATATACTCAGTCAAATTTAAAAAAAAAAGGGATTCTATTGAAAATCTTATTTCCGTTTTATCATAAAGGCATAAAGAGATCCATAAAATCATGCTATCAATTTTTGAAATGAAATCCTAAACATTCTTAACTAAGTAAAATTCACAGAAAATAGTTTTCAATATTTCGTTGACTGATTCCAATACTGCATTTTTGATAAATTCTTTTTCGTGGTGTAGAATTTTTAGTGCATTGAAGTAAGAATATCTGTGTTCGTGGAGATTTCATTTCGTGGATAAAGAGATGTAGAGTAGTTATTTAAGTCCTTGTACAAGTATGCGACATTTAATATTTCGTGCTGGAAATGCATCCCCTCTTCTTACAGCAGAAACAACGGACGCCTAAAATTAGCGATTTTACAGTATGTCAAGTTTGAACACTTGTCATTGAGTAAAGAATACTGTATACGTACATAAATAATGACAAGTAGAATAGCAAAATATATTCTGCAATTTTCCATTAAATTAATTCTGTAAAGAATAAAGATACTGAGATGGAGTTTTCAATTATACTTGAAATACGGTAGGCTTAAAAGGTTCAATCTCCAGGTTTTAAACAAGGTATAGTAAGGCATTGTCATAATCAAGATCAGATGTTACATGTGAGCATACCAAGGTCTTATAAGCACTCTTTTATATAAAAGGTTGAATGCAGCCAATATTTTGTAGTTGATGGTAAAATGCCTTGGTAATGTTTTGAACATGCCGATCCATGTTCAGTTTAGAATCAATGAAAATTTTTTTAAACATGATTTTAAAAATTTTTTACCCATCAATATTGATGCTGCATTCATTAAAATAGATAATTCTGTATTTGGGGTAAAGACAATAAGCTCTGTTTTTTTAATCTTGATTCCTCTTTAGAAAGTTAGAGCGCATCTAAGTACTTATAACGGATAGGCAAATTTGCAAACGAGATGCTACGTCAATGTAATTGCTAGGAGGTATTATTGCCATATATAGCTGATAATCATCTGCATAACTCTGGGATTTCATGTTGTGTATACGGTAGTTATCGAAAATTGGCTTAGCAAACAGGCTGTAAAGCTTTGGTCTAAGAACCGATTCCTTGGGAACAGCAGATCGTAGATGGAAGTCTCTAGACCCTGATGAACCTGAAGCAATTCGTTGGTGTCGATCGCTTAGGTATTATTGTATCCATGAAAAGGCCATACTGGTTATGCCAAACGGAAATTCTAGGCGATTGATTAGAATAATGTGTTCAATCACATCGAAGGCTGCAAACAAGTCCAGCATCAATAGAACAACACTCGAGTCCATATCTAGTGCTGATGTTATGTCGTGGTGGACTCTCAAGAGAGCGGTCTCCGCTGAGTGATGAACACGGTATGCTGACTGCTGTTTATCAGGTCAAGGAATTTAAACTATTATGAAAAATATGAAGCAAATCGAACGCCTTTTTGTGTGCAGATCATGAAATGTACTGACCTCCACGGGTGTTTGTTGTCCTAAGCACATTGATCTTGACGCCTAAATTCTTACTTGGGTAGTGATACCTTTACAAAACATGGGTATCTAGATGAAAGTTAACTCGGCAACATGCGCCATCCCATGGTTTAAGTTTTATTAGGTGATTACACCTCCTATACCCGATTTCGCGGATTCAACGATACCCTAATATCGGGTATTATACGCGATTTCACGGATAATACCCGATTTCGAGTATTCTCTCCGACCTGTTTAATGCATTTATGAGTTACTACATAAAATACTACATGTGTTTTTCGAAAAGGCTAGTTTTTTAAATTGCTCTATCTCGGAAATATTTGATGCATTTTCTCAAGCATTTACACGCTTTGCATTATGTACATTATTACTTACTAATCCCATGCTCATATTTGCATACAAATGATTAACAATAATAAAAATTGAAGTTTTTCCCACTCCATTGTAAAGGTCCGTTTGTTTAGAGTTTCCCCGTGCTGTACTGCTAGTGGACATTTTGGGTTGGGTGAACATTTACAAAATAGCGACTACGGATCTTCAGTATGGAGCGCATTATGCACAAAAAATATTTTAAGTCAAATACAGTGTATATGAAGTAATTTAAACTGCTATTTTTACACCCTGAATGGGATATAGTAAAACATCCCTTAGGGTTTTTTTTAACATAAACTACACAACATATGTAGATAAAACTTACATACCATACAATTTTTCCTTCTTAGAAAATATAGTTGGGCTAATAAAATAAAATTGGGCCAGGAATTCCAGGCCCCTAAAAACTATTCCAGTTTGAGGGCACAACCAAGCATTTCGGTGAACACCATTAAGAAAAATTAATTCAGGTAGGTAGCATCGTTTTTTTAAAGAGGGTGGGGGATAGAGCAGTTATAATAAAAATCGACTAGCTCGAAGACACCTGACAAGTAAAATAGGTTCCAATATCTTTCACTACTAAATTTTATTCATTTACTACAACATTACCCTATTTAAATATACTGCAACAAAAATTGGGAAGGGGGGGGGGGGTCAAGCGGGAAATGTTCAATGAATATTTTCAACAGTAATTTTTTTACATTTGGGGAACATTTCCCTTAGCCCACTGATGCTACGTGTATGTTCCTTCACAGGCTAAAAAAGGTCATCAGATGTACTTATGTGGCGGGGGGGGGGGGGAGCTCCATAAAGTAGCTTTATATTCTGTACTTAATTATATATTGCATGATTACTAGTATATATAAGGAGGGGGCTCCACTGCCCTCGTTTAGATTCATAAAACCATGAATTTCATATGTCATTATTAACAATTCATTCCTAACATCTCGAAAATTTTATGGAATGCGTCCCCAGTATTTCATTTGTCGGAGAAAAACTCACTCCAGCTTTCAGCATCACACATGTTATTTACTCGTAAGTTTTATAACCTACATACCGATCATGTACTGATTTCAAATTTACAATTCAGAATTTGAAGCCAGGATTTATAATCACGTTATTTAGAGCCAAACTCCAAATTTCACTTTCGAATTAGCCCGAGCCAATGCTAATAACCTACTTGCAAGATTTTTTTATATTATTTCAAGGGGTCAGAAATACTGTGGTTCATATGTAAAGAATATATTTATATTATTCAGTAGTATTCTGGTTTTGGCATTTGGTATTTTGTGCAGATGTATACATGATATTCTGTGGAATACTTTTTTTTTTTTGAACCATTAAAAAATGCAGAATCTATCTAATAATCATTTTGATTTTTCAGATTATATCATTTGTTTGTATTAGTTGTTTCATTTTGGCACAACATGGTTCCACACTTCTTTATCCATAGTCGCTGACAGCTGTTGAAGTTCACCCAACCGAAAATGTCCAGTGAAAAGACAATTGCACATGATTATTCCTCGGTACAAAAAGCAACCAAACTCTGAGGTGTGCTCAAGTATTGACAATCCCTAACTCACGTGTTTGTAGTAAAAACGTAGTAGACCATCATGCTTTTCGGTTCATTCAAGAGATTGGACCATTGTTTGCTGTGAGCATGCGAGACCACGTGATCATGAATAATTTAATAATTTAAGTTTATTATCCGACTCGGAGAGAAAATAATTTTTACCAAATAATATTTCATAACTTTTAAAAGTGATGGAGTGGAATTGTCTTATTTGCGGAAAGTATATAACTTATATAACTTGATGAGACACCACATATACTTATTTCTTTTAAAATAATACACTAATAGGGCATATACATGTATAGCTTTAACCTCATCTTGACATTTTAAAATTCCTGATTAATTCGTCTACGTCTTTAAAAAGTTATCCAATCTCTTAAAAAGAAACTATTTTTCAATACATTTCAATAGTAAAGCGTAAAAAAGGTATTGACAACAATACCGCGTTTACAGTAATATAGCATTAAAACTACGTAGGCAAATCTAATAAAAATTGCAGATAATACGCTGTGAATTCTAAGGAACATTATATCAAATTTTCACGATAAAATTATGTTTTCTCGTAAGAATTTTTATGCAGTAAACCCGCGACCTACCGTAAAGACGTTATAAAAATTGAATTCTTTCATCTATCGAAATGACATTCTGTTTTCATTGTTTCTGATTGTCATGCAGAGTTGTAAATAATAGATAACTAAACAGAATTCGCACCAAAGCTTCTTTAACCATCTTTTTTTTAAAATTCATTTAAAATCATGTGAATAGAAAGTCGTTTTATGGATTTTTCCTCCAATATCATGCAGGTAGAATGCATAAAAAGTGTCTCTATTCCGATTTCTAGACATCGATTTTTTGCAGTCGTTGTGACTGACACTTTCACAGGAAACAATTAAAAGTAATATATAAAATATCGAAGTATTGTTCTCTATTTTAACTCTATTGAAAAGTGGTTAGGTAACTAGTTGAAAGGAGAGCGGATGATATATAATGCATTAAATATACCCTTTCTGATATCAACTGTTTATCGCTGTATCATTAACTGGCGTCATGCATTGATGAGAAGAATGCCGGCGCGAAAACAGATGGCCGATCGGGCCTGTGTCTTTTGCTTGCTTATTTTATTAGGAATACCAAACAAGTCATTTGAAAACTTGACTTCAGGGTATTCTAAGTTACATTATGGCTTTAGACTAGATAGGCGCATGATAGACTCCTATGTCGAGTACAGTATTCTAGACTGCGTCGGAGAATGTCTCCGGACTTCTCGATGTTACTCACTAAATTATTACAAAGGGGCAAATTACTGTGAACTTAACTATGAAAACAAGACCACTGTACCAGGGAAATTTGTTGAGAATGTAGGGTGGATCTACAGCGAAAGAGAAGACTGGGATAAGGTAGGCAAACTTTATATAGGGAACACTTCTGATTTAGCTATTGGTAAAGCTATAAAACATATTTCATTTTCTTGTATAATAATAAAATGTGTATTTAAGATTATTTCCTTTACTGGTAATTTTTTATGCCAAGATTCGGAGATGAACTCTTTGTTTAGTACTGTCCCCTTAATATTTTGTGCTATTTGATGGACATTAGTCTTTTACACGACATCAGACGGTGGACAAAACTTAATAGAAAACACTTGTAAGAGTAGATTAAAATAATCCCATGGATTTTAGTTTCCAAAGAAAGCACAAAGACCGGTAACATTCTATAATTAATTTTACATAAACATTTCATGTACGAAAAGGAAAAGGGGATCAAACGCAGTTATCGAAAGAAAGAGATGATTTTCATGAAGCCTGGATCTTTATGGGGCTCATTTGAATCATTTGATTCTGAAAGGGAGGGGGGCTGGCAAATTTTGTTGAGACAGAATATTCATTTTCATGCTAGTCAAGAACAGGTTGTTTTTTTTTCAAGCTTATCAAGGTCTTAATACATGTATTAATTTTCTTCTTTGCCTTACGGTACCTCGATCAATTGATATTAACAAGTGATCTATAGTTGAAAAAAAAGCAAGTTTTTTTTCTTTTATTTTTAAAGATATTTTTTGGATTATGTTTCATGATTAAAATACTAGTACTAAAAGCCTAATCATTTATATACTTTGTATTTATTTATCGTGGAATATCAATTGCTAGGTATAGTTCATTGACAAGAAAATTTATCTTTTGCGGTGCATAAGAATTGACTGTATTTAAAGATGTTTATTGCTTGCAGGCTTTACAATTTGTTATTATTCTTTTTCCCTTTCTTGTTTGAAGAAGGTAATGGAATCAGCCGAGGTTTGCCTAAATCTCTTAGTCTTGTTCAACCAGACACTCGACTGTCTCCGTAAATCTCCGATCAGCAGATCGGAAATTTACGGAGACAGCTAAGAGTCTGGTTGAACGAGACTAGAAAGCTCTCGGCCAGTCAAAGTTTACGGAGATAACCGAGCGACAACCGTGGTAAGGCTAATGCCATTAAAAAGCTAATGTTGAAAAACAAAATCAAGAAATTCAAAATGATTATACGGCCTGATAGGTTTTAATCGGTTTACTGTTTAGTTGTTGCTAAAGACGGTAAGCTTTTTTAAAAAGTTCTACTTGTATAGTTTTTTACTCAATGTAATGAAGCATTTATAAAATTTAAAACTGAAAAAAGTAAATGTATTTCACACTAGTAAACAAAGTAAACTACTGCGTAGTATTACGACTGTTTACTTCCGCAATAATATTAAATCAGACTCGGTCAAATTCGGAAAATTCTAACGGTTTTCTAGACTTAGTGTTTCTTAAATTTTTTTTACTTCAAAATAAATATATTAAAAAAAAAACGTGAAGGCATACTACTTCAAAGTTTTGTTTTTAGCTCACCTGAGCCGAAGGCTCAAGTGAGCTTTTCTGATCAAAATTTCTCCGTTGTCTGTCGTTGTCGTTGTTGTTGTCGTCGTCGTCGTAAACTTTTCACATTTTCATCTTCTTCTCAAGAACCACTGGGCCAATTTCAACCAAACATGGCACAAAGTATCCTTGGGTAAAGGGGATTCAAGTTTGTTCAAATGAAGGGCCACGCCCTTTTCCAAGGGGAGATAATTATGAATTTATTAAAAATTAATGGCATTTTTAAAAAATCTTCTTCTCCAGAACCGCAGGGCCAGGAAAGATCAAACTCATTTGGAAGCATCCTCAGGTAGTGTAGATTCAAGTTTGTTCAAATCATGACCCCCGGGGCAAGGGTGGGGCCAAAATGGCCGACCCAAGTTTTACATAGGAATATATAAGAAAAATCTTTAAAAATCTTCTTCTCAAGAACCACTGGGCCAGGAAAGATGAAACTCATGTGGAAGCATCCTCAGGTAGTGTAGATTCAAGTTTGTTCAAATCATGACCTCTGGGGCAAGGGTGGGGCCAAAATGGCCGACCCTAGTTTTACATAGGAATATATAGGAAAAATCTTGAAAAATCTCCTTCTCAAGAACCACTGAGCCAGGAAAGATGAAACTCATGTTTAATCAACCTCAGGTAGTGTAGATTCAAGTTTGTTCAAATCATGACCCCTGGGGCAAGGGTGGGGCCAAAATGGCCGACCCTAGTTTTACATAGGAATATATAGGGAAAATCTTTAAAAAATCTTCTTCTCAAGAACCACTGAGCCAGGAAAGATGAAACTCATGTGGAATCATCCCCAGGTAGTGTAGATTCAAGTTTGTTCAAATCATGACCCCTGGGGCAATGGTGGGGCCAAAATGGCCGACCCGAGTTTTACATAGGAATATATAGGAAAAATCTTTAAAAATCTCCTTCTCCAGAACCACTGGGCCAGGAAAGATGAAACTCATGTGGAAGCATCCTCAGGTAGTGTAGATTCAAGTTTTTTCAAATCATGACCCCTGGGGCAAGGGTGGGGCCAAAATGGCCGACCCAAGTTTAACATAGGAATATATAAGAAAAATCTTTAAAAATCTTCTTCTCAAGAACCACTGGGCCAGGAAAGATGAAACTCATGTGGAATCATCCCCAGGTAGTGTAGATTCAAGTTTGTTCAAATCATGACCCCTGGGGCAAGGGTGGGGCCAAAATGGCCGACCCGAGTTTTACATAGGAATATATAGGAAATATCTTTAAAAATCCTTCTCCAGAACCACTGGGCCAAGAAAGATGAAACTCATGTGGAATCATCCTCAGGTAGTGTAGATTCTAGTTTGTTCAAATGATGAACGCCTGGGGGGGTGTAAATTCAAGCCCGATGTGCTCAGGTGAGCGCTGTGGCCCCTGGGCCTCTTGTTTTATTATGGTGATTAAAAAATAAGTTCTTAGCAAAAACACTATAAAAGATCAATTTGTGAAATCGAGCATAAAGATTATTTTGACCCCGTCTTTCAGTACTGTCTCAGTATTTTGATTTCTAAATAGTTCCGGAAAGACTTCAAAATTGCTGAAAATGTGCGAATTTTATCTTGTTTTAGTGATCGACCTAACGTACCTCGACTCGTAGGATTCGATATCGAATAAGTACATGACATGTATAACCTAACTCAAACGCTAGTTGAATGAATGAGGTTTCAGCTTTGTGAAGAACATTTATCAACCTCTCGCGCAACTAGTTGTGGAGGGAATATTATGTCATCGCTGCTGTGCGTGTGCTGTGTAATACCGAGTCCGTAAAAGCTTGTGGGATTGATTAAAAGAGAATCTTTGAATTGTCAATTATAAGCTTCCATATACATAGTTTATTGTCGGCCGAAGGAGGGGTCGATCTATTTGTAGTTGAGTTAGAATGTGCACGTGGGGAATTGATTGATGTTATAATACCCCCGCCTGAAAAGCGGGAGGGTAAATAGTTCTCATTATGTCCATCCGTCTGTCTGTTACGCTTTGGGGTACCCATCTCTTATTCGCAACTCCTCTCATGCCGCGCTCTGAACAAAATTTGTTGAAACTTTCACAGAATCTTTATTACATATCGCCATTTTGGACCTCTTATTTTATTTTTTTAATGACACATGTTTGGGATTTCCCACAACAAAACATGGACACTCCTAAAATTTTCATACGGGAGGCGGGGGTATCATTTAGTGAGCTCATTGCTCACAGTACCTCTAGTTTTTCATCGCTTCCATATAAATTCTGTTTGTACTTTGACTTATATTAATGATTGTTTTTATAAGTTTTGAATTTTTTAAAATTTATCATCAGATATTCATTTTAATTATTCATGAATTTATTAAAAAGTGTTGCATGTACTGTTGCCCAAGTGCGGAGTGCGTTGGATATTGAACAAAATGTATTGAGTTTCCGGGTATGAATTACAGTGCCTGAAATAACTTATAAACTTGTAAACTGTTTTTTAAGATGAAAAGAGTTTTTAATACGTTAATTATACAGTTGCAATTAACACAACAATATTGGTATTCTAAATCATGTTTTACTTGGATTCATACTTATATATTTGTTTCGAATATTTGCGAGTATTGAATATTTTTGAAAAATATTCTAGAAAAAAAATTGTTAAACATATAGTGACGGGTGTAACAAACCTTACTAGATAATTCAATAAAAGAATGAGTATTCTACCTCTTTGTTCCCGCGAATACTGCTTTCCGAGATGCAAAAAGAAGGATATGGAGATAACGAACAGTATTCAATCTCAAAGTCCATAAAACAATACAAAATTAGAGCAGAGGAAACACGGACCCCGAGACATCAGAGGTGGGATCAGGTGCCATGGAGGAGTGAGCATCCCCTGCCGACCGGTCACACCCGCCGTGTGCTCCTTGTCATGGTCAGGAAATAACAGGAAAAATCCGTCGTCGATTCAGTGTATAAATAAACAAGAAAAGCTGACAGAAGTGAAAATACTAAAGCAGAGATATTCTATGGAAATTGTTATAATTAGAGATGGTTTACTTAATTTGATAAATTATATAACTAAATGTTTCTTAAAATCTTAAATATTTTTCATTATTTAGTTTGAGAAACAAAATAATTAAATCAACAACATATTCTTATATATAATATGAAGAATTAGTTTTGCGGACATTTATTACAAAAAAATTTTGATTAGCAAGTTTCATTTAGTCAGCAACAATAGAGAGCACTTGATTCGATGCTGAAAATCGACTCGAAACTAGGAAAATAGAGTGTTTGTGTTTCCGACTGTTCTGTTCCTGTAGCATATTGTGGGGAAATTCGGTACCTTGGATTTGAGAAGTTGTGATATAAAGATTAAACAACAACATTTGGAAATTCAAACATATTTAGTGGTGTGCAAGACGTAAATACAACACCCCTACTAATGTGTTCGGAACCTTTTATTTTTCGGTGTTCTACAAATTATAAAACCCGATGAGTTCAATGTAGCTCTGACAGTGGCTCGAGCGAGAGTTAGCGAGACTTTAGCGAGATAGGGTAAATTATTCACGGAAATATGGCTAGGAAGTGACTAGCACGTGGAGACATGGTAAACAGAAAAGTTATGTTGCGTTTTAGTTTTCATCACCCTATGAAATAAACTTCAATCGATCTTTCTTGAATTCATTCAATTTTAAATTAGAAGTAGTCTCTATGATACAATTTTTCTGCTGTCATGAATTAAAATTTCTTTTTGGACAAATATTTTGCATGGGAACTGGAACTATATTTTTTGGCGTCAGATTAGCAAATGAAGCACCAATGTGACTTAACTGACAAATCGGATGAATGAGAATTGCATTATGGGTTACCATACAAATACTACAGGAATTTTACGCTTGATAAATTCCTTTATTGTAGTATCGGTGAATACAATTGTCAGGTGGATTCCCTGGCCAACAGGTGATCACGAGTATTGTTATGTAAAAAATGCTTTGTCCATATAAATGCATACGAGAAGCTGCTCGTTTTCCTTACCCTTGAAGTGCTGGTGTTCTGAACTTGACACTTCTATGTATATACATTTTATTAAACATATTTTTCTCTAATAAACAACAAATTTAAAACGCCCGTGACATTTTTCATAGTTTCTAATGTCTGCATTTTGTTCATAAGAACATTTTTTTTTTATTTTGCACTCCATTGATATGGTCATAGATTGACCTGAACCACGTGTTCGATGTAACATGTAAACATGTATTTGGCGTAAACGTGTTCATTAAACGATTGGTCAGTTGCTCGTGGTAAGATCTCCTGTGCGCATTAATAGCAATAGCCATATAAGGCAAACAAAGGTTTGTCATTGTAGATGATGTAACACATTTTACCAGCTTATCGGTCTCTAATGAGCTGTAATTTTGCAGTAAACTATGATAGGGTGTATTAATTGTTATTTACCCCCCCCCCCCCCCCCTCTACTCCTTAAGCAACCCATTTCTGTTGAAAATCATGAAATTCTTTCAGAAAGGTGTGGAAACACATTTTTCACAGGACATGTTTTCAGAAGAAACAGACTATAGCAATGTCCCATTTACTGCCAATTTTATATAAAACCTAAACCACGTGTCTTGAATTTAAATCACAATAACATTTGTAGGGGTGTACAAACTGATTCGTAACCGATGAAATGATTGTATATGTCAGCTATGTAAATGCTTTGTTTCATACCCCCCCCCCGCTTTTTGATCGGGAGAGTATATAGTCATCAGGCTGTCCTTCCGTCTGTTCGTCCTTCTTTACGTCCGTCTGTTACACTTTGGGGTTCCCATCTCTTATCCGCAACTCCTCTTATGCCACTGAATAAAATTTGATGAAACTTTCAGAGAATCTTTTTTTACATTATGCCATTGTGCACCTCCTGTTTTACTTTTTGATCACGTATGTTGGGTTTCCAACAGCAAGACATGGAACTGTCATCATATTCATATGGGATGTGAGGTTATCATTTAGTGAGCTCATTGTTTACAGTACCTCTATTTGTTTTTATATTCTATAATTCAGGAACACTTCCTCAAAAGACATGAAGATAAATTATCAGTTAAACTCTGGTCGTACGCTTCCTGCTAACGTGATGATCTTATTTCAGGAACTAGCAGGACCGTGCTCCAGTAAAGTTTGTAAAATCAATGAAAAATGTATCAATGTCGGATGTAACACTTCCTGTCAAATATCAGGTTTGTTCATCTTAAATATTTTTGTAGCGGCAAGATATTAAAAATATTGAAAATTTCCTTTATCTATTTTTTCTATTGTGAATTCTTTTTAAATCAATAACTGTTCGTTCATTACACTTTTGAAACATAATATGTTAACAATTATGCCAAACTGGGTCTTCTGTTTGATAATTATTCTACTTGGTTTAAATAGTCAATCCTTGAGAAGGTTTTCCTTAAAATTCGGTCTTTTAAAAACTTTTTTTAAAATGTTACATTTCCTATTTTTTCCAATAACAGACTGTGGGATCCCTTTCACTACAAGGATGACGTCAGACAGCGTGCAGCGGTGGGACGGTATCGGTGTGGAAAGACGAATTCATGTCAAATGTTCTGAGGAGTACCAGCAAAGCGGAAGTGGAATCTTTATCTGTAACAGGAATGGCAAATGGAACAGTGACATGAGTTGTAATGGTAATTTTTTTTCTCGTAAACTTGAAAATAGCTTTTTCTTCATGTGTGCTTGATATATATCGATAAGTGTTTGGCTAATTTAAGCTGATGTATATTTTTATTTGTTCAGTGTCCTTAAATGAACTCAAGAAAAAAAGGAGATATGCACATACATGAAACATTCGTGTTTTTGTTGAGCTCTTACATGAAATTTCGCTTACGTGGAGCAGTCGTTAAAGGCGTGCAATTAAAGATTTGATCCTTACCTCGCGGTTCTAATTAAACAAGGGCACGTAAAGACAAGTTCTCCGGATACAAGGTCTTGTTGAAGAAGGTACCGGTAGGATCTACAAGGTCATCAGTGCGGAGTACTGGTCTTGTGTATTGCTTGATACCAACTGGTATATTATAAAGACGCTCTTTATTTTCTGTTAATGACAAAAACAGTTTTTCAAGGGAAATTTTAAATTATGTAACATAAACAATCTAGATTACACGATGGCCAATAGTTTTTGAACTTGGACAAAATAAGAAACTTTCTTCAAGCTAAGATAAAAGATTACGTTAAAAAACGAGTATTTTTCCCTTCAAAGTATCATATACTTACTTATCTTGCATAATTGCTTTTAGGGAAAGGACTGGGATGTTTTGAAGACAACTCTGCCAGGATCTTTGAACCTCGTGGTTTTGAGAGATTTAGTAAAACAAATAGTCTCACTTTTTGCACTAGACACTGCCTTGAAATTGATAAAGAATTCAAATATATCGGACTTCAGGTAAACTTTCTATTTTTTAAAGAGGAAGCAACTGCTAAAGACTGAACATTAAAATGATTTCTGTTGTAGAATAGTTGTCAAAATACAATTTATCATTGAGTCATATGCTGACTGACGTTTTTCATACCAATTGTTAGTCCATTATTTATACACTGAATTGACGACGGATTTTTTCCGTTATTTCCTGATCATGACAACGAGCACACGGCGGGTGTGACCGGTCGGCAGGGGATGCTCACTCCTCCATGGCACCTGATCCCACCTCTGATGTTTCAGAGGTCCGTGTTTGCTCTGCTCTTATTTTGTATATTCTTTAATGAACGTTGAGATTGAATACTGTTCGTTATCTCCATATCCTTCTTGTCGTTGAATTCCATTCTCTCAACAATTAATCTCTTATTTTAAAAAAAACGATTTCGGAGTTTGGAAAATGCAGATCATAACGGCATTCTTCTAATTGCAGTATCAAAAGTGTTAATCTTTTTTTAATGTAATTTGTAATCCCAAGATAAGAAAAGAAGATTTCATCATAAAGTTGATTAAAAAGATGATAACATTGACATAATTTCCTAAAGATAAATTCAGAAGTCAAATAAATCGTCATTATACCTAGCTGCAGAACTGTAGCTCTCTGCTTGAGAAAATTCGGACAGATAAAGCAGAGAGGTACAGATCCAAGCGTTTATTAACCTTCGATTTACGCCGACGAATTTTTGTCGCTCACGATGGGTATTTTTCCGTGTATTTTATACTTTCCTCAGATTTGAAAATAATTTTAAATGGTATTTAAGAGTCAAAATCAGCAAGCATCGAGCATTGAATGGAAAGTCAAAATTTTATTTTTTCAAAAGCTTTTGGTATGTGAAAGATTTTGTCTTACCTAATGCTAAAGCACAATTAATTTTTTTTAACGTATGAAGGGACTGGTATCCAAGGAAATTCATTTCCTTAGCAACAGGTTCATAAATCCTTATGAAAATCAATGATTTTTAGCCATTTTTCTATGAATATGTTTTCTAAATGTGATAAGATAAGATATTTTGGTTACCTTATTTGTTGAAAGATGGAATTACTTTATTCTCCAAAAATAGGAAAAACAAAATATCTGTAGTGATATCGTTGCCATGACAACGGGAAAAGAACATGGCGTCAATGCTTATTAATTTTGAAAAAATTACATATGTTTTTCACTCCATACACAAAATCTACAACCACCGCTGGAAAAATGAATTCTGTGATCTTGTTAGGGGTTATCTATACGTCATATCTATACAATAAAATTTGCAGGCAACTTTAGTAGAAAAGAGTTACAAATGGTTAAAATAGGTGACAATCTGGCATTTATAAGCTTTTTTGAAGGGCTGGAGTAAATTGAATACATGTACAGTGTCCATTATATTGGTCATATTGGTTCTGATCAAAGCTTACTCATAATTTTTTTATTGTTGATAAATAAATGCACATTCAATTTCAAAAGGAGTCTTATATTCCTCACAAACGAAACTTAGAAAAGGGGGGGGGGGGTGTAGGAATCACCTTGTTCACACATCCATATATGTAAAATTTTGACTTGTCCATATTATTTCAAATGAAAAACCACTGAAAGATCATACTTGATAATTAAATTGCTTATGATCTAGAGATGTGTCCAAAACTTGACCCAAGGTCATTTGAACAAGTTCAAGGTCATTGGAATAGAAGAATAGTGCAATCTTTGCCCATTCTGTAACATTTCTAATGAAAAGACTTGAAGTTTTATCTCGGGGATTATTTTTGAGCTGTAGGTTTGTCATGACTCATGACCTTTACCAAAGTTCATTTGGACATGTTTGACCTTGACACAAGGACATAGGTTTTCCATGGTCACTGCAGTAAAAGTGTACTATATGAGTTTGGCACATTTACATATTCAACTTCGAATGAAGAGAAATTGGAAGTTTGTGCTCAACACAACGGTTTTACTACCTATGACTTGAGTACATGTCATAGTCATTTGGGTATGTGTATCTGCATTAGCAAAATTTTAAAAAGGTTTTAAATTAATATTTGGACCTTTTTTGTAATAAAAAAACATTAAATGCAATAGCAGGAGGGTTGGTTTCATTTTATGAGCTTGCCCACAATAATTCTAGTTAATGAAAGAGAGTCACTATGACAGCTCACATAATTTTAAAGTAAAGCCACAACAATCAGGCATGTAGCATCAGGTTTGGGTTGGGTAGGGGGGAAAGACTATCTAATTATGAATCTGCATGCCAAAAATTGATAGTTTTTAAATTTACATCAATAAAAGAAATGCTAACAGACAAACAAAGAATGTTACTTTTGGATTGAATATTTTTATTTGATCCACTTTCATGAATACACTGTACAATTTATGGATCTATTTTCTGTGAGTCTCCGGTAACACTATCCACTCATCAATGGTCTATACGGTAAGAATGTATTCTCATAATCTAAAAAAGTGATAAAATTAAAATGTAATAATATTACGGTACACAGCTTTGCCTTCATATACTAGGAACCATTTCTTGAGCAATGATGATGAATGCAAAGCATGTTTATTGGAATCAATTAAATTCCAAGAAATCTCAATGGTTTATCATTTTATTTTAAAAATTTAACGTTTTTACTAAATGTATTATTTACATGTTTTTCCTGTCTAACATCCAATTCGGTTTCTGCATCTTTACGAGTTTGGCTTCAGGGTGCCGAATTTCATTCTAAAAACACAAGTATACGACACAAAGTTGAGACCGTATTGATTTTAGATATTCTTTAAATTTAAAAACTTGCAATAAAAAGGTCAACTGGTTCTAAGTTTTGTCAAAACTCTAAATTATGTTTTTTCATTTCTTTCCAATACCCCCCCCCCCCCAAGAAAAAATGGCGTATAGATATTCATTTCATAAATTTACGTGCTTTAAATCTAATGATGTTTATTATTTGAACCTAGTTATCTTAAATTAGTTCAGTGGTACCGGAGAAAATGTTAGCTGAATATGATTTTTTTTATAAGTAAACACTGGATGACATCAGCGAAAAGTTATTTTTTTTAATTCATTATTTTACTGTGGTATATAATTTTTATACAATTCAGTTACCACTAGTCCACTACATAATACAGTTGTCTGTATCAAAATACTTCCAAGGTAATCCCCTTTCCTTAATTAAGATATATTAAGTATAGAGTTAACCCCTGCCCCCTTTTCATTTTTTTTACGGACGCCATAACAAAGATCATTCCATTTTACAAATATTTCATAATAGTGTTGGTTTTCATAAATTCATAAATTTTCATGTAAAAAGCAGGTATTATCTTAAATGGTAAATAAAGATATCTACTATTATACATACAAAATATTTATTTATCCGACTTTCAATTATTGGTGAGTGACTTTGATTACATACATACCGTGAATACAATAAATTAAAAATGAACTAAATTCAAATTAAACTTTATAATTTGGGCTACAGTTATGTGACTGATCATGACCAACTTTTTCACGTTAGGCCCGCAGAAACAATCTACGTTGGGGGATTTAATTTCATTTGCTCATATTATATAGTTTCCTATCGACAATATTATTGAGGGGGGGGGGGGCATACCCCTCCTCCTGGTGCCTCAGGCCATGCATAATCTTTTCCTTTTAGTTATAGAATACTAAAGTAATGCTAACATATCAGAATTAAATTAAAATGTGCAAAAACACTTGCCAAGTGTTACATATTTTACTGCATGGTTAATTTATGCTACACATTCTTAAGTAACTGTTGTAATGGTAAATTGTAAAAATTTCAATCACTCACCGTAATTAAGACCCATGAAAACGCCAAAACTGAGGCTCAGACTGCTCCAAATTTGTAATTTTCTGCTAGCCTTCTGTACATTGTTATTGAAGTGAAATGTAAGCAAACTACCGTTTATTCCTCCTATGTTAGAGAGCAATACCAAAGGGAGGTAATTTGAAGCAAAAGTGACAGAAAATTATGGATTTAAATCAGTTATCATATATAAATGCTTTAGTTGCCTGCAGATTTTTTTCTTGATTCCTCTAGAACAAATACTGTTTAATAAATATTTCATGTTGATAAGCTTTAATGTAGTTGTAGATTTCTTATAGAGTACCTCAAATTTGCTGTTTTTAAAGCAAAATAAACCTCCAAAAACTATTTATATTTATCAATAGAATTTTAATAATCAACAGTTGTTAAAATAGAGTATATTTATATAAATAAAATAATAATTTAAAAAGCTTTTTTTATGACTAGTAATAAAAGAGTATTTGTTTAACCATAAATTCAAGTGTCATGTTAAAGTACAAAACACGCTCTCTGAAAGGCGCGTGGTTTCCATAGCAACAATGCGAAAAATTATTTTTTGCTTGCTTTTTTCTAGCATACCCTTTGTTCTGAAAATTTATATATGAGTTTTAACCAAATCTGTTTCTATGCCACTTTCCACATTTATTAACTAAATGCTCAATGCTTGCTGATTTTGACTCTTAATAATTAATCATACATTTAACTTCACTTCCTGATTATTTACATACCTTTTAACGCTTACAAATGTCTGTTTGTGGTTATGTACGTGAAATGGAACTCCTTTAAACCATATTATAAAACAATATATACGAGTACATGGCTATTTCGGACTATTTAAAGGTAAACAAGCAAAGTCAAAGAATTGTGGTCCCCCACTTTCGGTGTCTTTTTGGGTGAGATGTTATTTTTTATGACATATTTGTCTAATATGAACACCCTATAATATGTCATTTATTTAGAAATTATCATTGAAGTTGATTTTAAAAAAAAAATAATGTCAATCGTGAAGTTCAACGTCAAGGGATAAGAAATCATAGCATGCTCAGTATTATCTTGTCACAGGTAATGCACATGTCATATATGAAAGCCCTATCTCTTCTCAATATAAGGAACAAGATGTGTTTGTAAAACACTGATGACCCCGAATGGCAACATAACGAAGATTAAAATTTTCTTAAATGCGAATTAAATACATTATTACCCAAAAGTAGGGTTTTTCTCACAAGAAATACGATTGTGAAATACAAAATCCCTTGCACTACCTGTTCAAAAGCTATAGTCGAGGATAAATGTTTGAAAGGTAGGTCAAACGCCAAGGTGAAAGGGACTGAGTTGTTGGTTTCTTACGAAAAGTCTTGTCACACGTAATACATATGTGAAGGATGAAAACTCTAACCCTAACCGTTCAAAAGTTATGGTCAAGGTTAAATTTTTTCAAAAGAAGTCAACTCAAAGGTCAAAGGGTTAACGTTCTTGATATCCAATGAAAGGTCTTCTCACAAGGATTATATATGTGAAGTATGAAAGCCGTAGCCGTTACAGTTCAAAAGTTATGGTCAAGGTTAAATTTTTTTTTCATAAGTACGTACATGTAAATCTCCAAGGTCAAGGTCAAAAGGTCTAAGTTGTTGGTATCCAATGAAAGGCCTTGCCACAAAGAATACATTTTTTGAAATATGAAAGTCCTAGTATCTACCGTTTAAAAGTTGTGACCAAGGTTAACATTTTTAGGTCACCTGAGTTAACTCAGGTAACCTATTGCTATCACTTTTCGTCCGTCGTCGTTCGTCGTCCGTCGTTCGTCGTTCATCGTGCGTTAACATTTGAACATTTTCAGCTTCTTCTCTGAAACCACTGAACCAATATCAACCAAATTTGGCATATAGCATCTATAGGTAAAGGGGAACAAAAATTGTGAATTTCATGGTCCCTGCCCCCCTGGGGCCTGGGGGGTGGGGCAAAAACCACTAAAATTAGTGCAACTTTTAAAAATCTTCTACTTTACTCCTGGACATTAAGCAGTTTAACTGTTTACATGATTGTAATCAACATTGAGTCCTCTACCAAAATTGTGAAATTCATGGCCCCGGGGTCATGGGTTCTAGTGCTAGGGCGGGGCCAAATAAGTATATAGTGAAAATGCATTATTTCTTTGAAAATCTTCTTCTCTGCTACTGGGTATTAAATAAACCTACTAAGAACATAGTTATGATGAGCAAGAGTGCCTCTACCAAAATTGTGAATTTTATGGCCCCAGGGTCAGGGGTTCTGGTGTAAGGGTGGGGCTCTATAGATTATAATGGTGAAATTACATGAATTCTTTGAAAATCTTCTTCTCTGCTCCTGCGTATTAAATAAACTAACTAAGTGCATAGTTATGATGAGCAAGAGTGCCTCTACCAAAATTGTGAATTTTATGGCCCACGGGTCAGGGGTTTTGGTGTAAGGTGGGGGCTCTATAGATTATATAGTGAAAATACATGAATTCTTTGAAAATCTTCTTCTCTGCCCCTGGGTATTAAATAAACTAACTAAGTGCATAGTTATGATGAGCAAGAGTGCCTCTACCAAAATTGTGAATTTTATGGCCCACGGGTCAGGGGTTTTGGTGTAAGGTGGGGGAGTGGGGCTCTATAGATTATATAGTGAAAATACATGAATTCTTTGAAAATCTTCTTCTCTGCTCCTGGGTATTAAATAAATTAAATAAGTGCATAGTTATGATGAGCAAGAGTGCCTCTACCAAAATTGTGAATTTTATGGCCCCAGGGTCAGGGGTTCTGGTGTTAGGGCAGGGCTCTATAGATTATATAGTGAAAATACATGAATTCTTTGAAAATCTTCTTCTCTGCTCCTAGGAATGAAATAAACTAATTACAAAGTTTTGATGAGCAAGAATACCTCTTCCAAAATTGTGAATTTTATGGCACTATGGTCAGGGGTTCTAGTGATAGGGCGGGGCTCTATTGATTATATAGTGAAAATACATTGAATCTTTGAAAGTTTTCTTCTCTGCTCCTTGGTATTAAGCAGATGAACTACCTATATAGTTATGATGAGCAAGGGTACTAATCTTCCAGAATTGTGAATTTCAAGGCCCCAGGGTCGGGGTACCATAAAGGAGGGGGGGGCTGTACTTATATACTGAAACTGGATGAATTGTTCGAAATATGCTCCTTGGTATTAATCAAATATTTTTGAAAAGCAAGGGTGCCTTTTCAAAAATTGTGCAATGTGTGGATCTAGGCCTAAGGGTGAGGGGTTCATGTGTGATTGGGGCATTACTGATCATGCTGAATATTACTGATTACTTGAAATGCATTTTTTGTTCCCCTACCCTGCCTATGGGTATTAAGTAAACAAACTAAGCAACTGCTAAGTGTATTGTTATGATGATCAATGGGGCCTCTTTCAAAATTGTGAATGCCATGGCATCTGGATTAAAACATGAATCAAATTCAATCACTGGAAAGTTGTTGCATAATGCTCAGGTGACCTATAAGGCCCATGGGCCTCTTGTTTAAAGTAGTTAAAACTCCAAGGTCAAGGTCAAAGGGTAAAAGTGTTTGGTATCCAATGAAAGGTCTTCTCACAAGGATTGTATAAGTGAAATACGAAAGCACTAGCCCTTAACGTTCAAAAGTTATGGTCAAGGTTATAGTTTTTCCATAAGTACGTTAATTTCCACGGTCAAGGTCAAAAGGTCAAAGTTGTTGGTATCCAATGAAAGGGCTTGCCACAAAGAATACATATGTGAAATATAAAAGTCCTAGTGTCTACCATTCAAAAGTTATTGCCAAAGTAAAAGTTTGGGATATTTGCGTAAAAGTGCGTCAAACTCCAAGGTCAAGGTCAAAAGGTTTACTGGTACCCAAAGAAAAGACTTGTCACAAGAAATACACATGTAAAATATGAAAGTCATAGCTTCACTAAATCAAAAGTTATGGGCAAGGTTAAAGTTTTTGTGACGGACGGACAGACTGACACACTGACGGACAGACGAATGAAATTTAATGTCCTATCAAAAACATAAGAGTTAGGCGTAAATATATGAATAATTATAGGATACAAATTTTCTAAAAGCCAGGGAAAGCTAAGCTACACAAAATGAATACCTGAAGTAGCGACAAAGAATCGTCGGCGTAAATTGAAGGTTTTTACAACGCATGGATCTGCATCTGATACGCTACTCTACTCATAAACCCTTGGTATATGGTGAAGTCAAAAGACGGGATTGTTTTCGTCACGTGATCTCGAATCAGGAATGCACAGATTGCGTCATCGACAGAAATAAAGACACGTGTTTAAAAAAAATTAATCAAAGTTTTTTTTCAAGAATATTTAGGAAGCAATCATTGAGTTATGTTTATTGATTATTTATAATACACATCGGAAGCTTCAATATAGATTCTTAATCACATATTTAGAAGATATTGGATGAAACCATGTCTATTCATAGAATCGCATGGTTGTTTACTTGCGTTTTTCATTACCGAGATTAAAGAGTCAAGAAGTATCCCCAACGCAAATGTCGTCATTTACAAAAAAAAAAAAAAAAAAAAACAATTGCTGATTGGTCGACCGATCGAGAAAAAATTTACCCAGCTTCCATAAACACCGTATGCCAAGGGTTTATGAGGAGAGTAGCATATCAGAAACCCTTGGCTAGCGAAGATGATGGATCTGTAGCTCTCTGCTTTATCTGTCCGAATTTTCTTAAGCAGAGAGTTATAGTTCTGCAGCTATATTATACCTTTATCTATCTTTATTCGTTTATTACGGGAATGTTAATGTTAATTTGTAGTTTTTAAGAGGTAAAAATTACTTTAAAAGAAATCTTTAAAAAATTGAATTTTATTTTTACGTAAATTATCATTACAGTAAAACACGCAGCATACACGCTTTAAATGAAATGATGCTACATGTACCGGGTAATAGTGAGTGCGGAAGTATTTTCTATACCCTTACACTTAAAAATATTATCATCTAACAAATAAAACAAATTAATTGATAATTATAATGTTACATATAAAAGAATGCAGTAAACATATTCATTTTAAAAAAGACATGGCCAAAAAAAGTTTTGTTACTTAGGCGCAATTTGTTAACACGAATTCATTATACGGATATAACGAATTACGGATATAGCGAATTAAATTCACAGGTCCCCACGACTTCGCTAAAACCGAGTTTTACTGTACATGTAAAAGAATTTTCATGAAGAATAAGTAAGAAAGATGCATGGTAAACGGGTTTAAATGTACATCGTAACAACCCTAAATTTTCTATATCACATTTCTGATTTCGAGATTAACTATAGCAATACACAAAAATACTTCTTTATACAACTCAACATTTAGATATATCTGGTCCTGTTTTCAGTATTGATTTATAGGCTTTGATATTGGATACTGTCCGTTATTTCCATATCCTTCATATATCGAGGACGCCTTGTCAATTAACTATGGTTATTTCCATTCCTATGTCGATTTGATATATCCTGGTGAGCTTGAGATGAAAGATACCACAGAGTCTGACACATGTTTCATACTTGGATATTTTACTTGAAAAAGACGTTAATGACAATCTAACAAACTAGATATATAATACACAAGATGACTTTATAACTTTTCTATCGTCAACTTCCCTTATTTATGCAGCAATATACCTTCATCACCTGCAAACGGAGTATATTCGATACACAAGAGCATGCTCTACCTATGAACAATTTCTAAAACGAGGTAAATTATTGACAAGCAAGTTGATGAATCAAGAATATCAGCAGTCTTGTTTAAAGTCATCATTTCGCAAGTTCTATGGTCGATACAATGACCTTGTCAGCAAATACAATTTATCATTGATTCAATTGCTGACTGACGTATTAGTCCCCCGCTTGAAAAGTGGGGGATATTAATTTGGGTCTGTCCGTCCGTCTGTCCGTCATTCTGTCTGTCTGTAACGATTTCGTTTCCACACGATATCTCAAGGACCCTTTGAGCTTTCGCAATGAAATTTTGCATAACAACTCCCTATGTACAAAAGAAGAACACTATTCAATTTAGATCAAAAGGTCAGAGTTCAACGTCGTAAATTTATACATTATATCTATTTGTAACACTATCCTTTCCAGGCGATATTTCAAGAGGATTTTGAGCTTTCACAAAGTAACAGGTAATTTTATACAATAACTCCCTAGGACCTCTCTCACCCCTCTCAAAGTGTCCCGCCCCGTTTGTTTTTTTTAGTATTTATTGTATTACGTGTCGCTATTTTTAGCACAGGGGCATGAGGAGAGTTATTACGTATAAAACAGGTTCTCGGCGGACTTTTTATTCTTATTACATTAGAATTGTTTAATAAAGGTTAGATTAGACACCATGCATTGTGTAAAATTTTGACAATATCGAACGTGAATATATAAATACATGTATGTGACCTCATCTTTGCATATAATTTCCGTAAATTGGAAGCGGTTCCGTGGTCTAGTGGTATGTCTCTCGCTTCACATGTGAGAGGTCCCGGGTTCGAATCCCAGATGATTCATTTTCTTTTTTTTTCGAAATACTTTTTTTACTAAATAAAAGTATTCAGCATGTGAAATGAAAAATTTATGAGGTCTGGCTTGTACAAACTCATAGAATCATCATTACAGTGTGATAAATATTCCATATAAAAAGAATCTACTATACACATAATAAAGAATAAGCAATGAAATCTTGATATGCATATTGACATACATGTATTTTATTTGCTTCAGTATACATGTATACATTTAATAATTCTACAAATTCAGTCAGGGGGGTCCGACATTTTCCCTTAGCGGGGGACACGAATTCTCTGAATTAGCTTGTTCATACTAATTGTTAGTCCATTATTTACACACTAAATTGACGACGGATTTTTCCGTTATTTCCTGTTCCTGATTTTATGGACTTTGCGATTGAATACTGTTCGTTACTTCCATATCCTTCCTACATTAAAGATATGAATTACTGTAAAAAGCATTCTAATTCATTCTATGCGTAAGTGTTGGGTGGATATTTATTTAAAGCATAACTACATGTAGCATAAAGAAAGTTTCATGACATCTCCATAAAGCCTTTTTAGCTTTCGTACATGTTTATGTTTGTTACAGAAAGCGGGGTCTTTGGAGATGACCACCATCTCCATGATATCTAGTTTTGCTTCTGCTGCTCTCATATGAAAAAAGAGTGAATTCTAAGATAACGGTATACATTTTTTAAGAAAACTATCTTAGGCCAAAAAAACTCAGAAAAGTTTTTCTACAAAAGATTTACATAAACTATACAAAAATAAGACGGAACATGTCGAATGATTTTCTTTCATCTGCATCATATATTTTCAGAATGGAAATGAATGTTTCTGTGGTCACCGTATAAAGGTATGGGCAAAAGTTCCCGACGAGGAATGTAACGTTCTCTGCCCTGGTGATGTACGTCAAACATGTGGAGGGTCATGGAGGATTGAAATATTTACTGTCTAAGAGGAATTGGAAAACATAGGAATAAAAGAGCCAACCTTTTGACCTTATTACCCACCCTTGCTCTCTCACCAGATGATTAGAGTCAAACTACGAACTTATGAATGAGATATTTTTCAGAAGGGATTAAGAATGTTTTGTGATTTTTCAACTGTATCAT
The DNA here is from genome assembly GCF_032062105.1 of Saccostrea cuccullata. NCBI lineage: Eukaryota > Metazoa > Mollusca > Bivalvia > Ostreida > Ostreidae > Saccostrea > Saccostrea cuccullata. Next base: position 16,777 of record NW_026919055.1, on the reverse strand, counting down.
TAAGGGTTGAACTATTTAAAAAAATTTTCTCTATTGTGATGTTATAGATTATAAAAAAATGAGGAATTTATATTCATATTCATACCAAAGAGAAATAGCTCTGTCGGTCGATTTCTTTCCAATGGCCTAGTGAATCAGAAGTCTCTGTCGAGACTGTGGCTCTACTGGTTGTACTTAAAATAAAGGAAGAGAAAAAAACCACTTGGGACATAAAACTTCAAAAGCAATGAATGAATAATGATCCTTGGATAAGTCTCTTTTTGTGGCAAGATTGCAATAAGACTACAACTGTAGGAGTAGCTTTTAATAAAATTTTACAGAAGTAGAAGGAGACAGTTCACAGAAATTTTTCTTTTTAGTAACCACGGCAACACTGTTCATCAAAAACCGATATACAGAATTATGTATCTTAGTGTAGCCTACTTGTGTGCCAAGTTATATTGAAATCAGATCAAAACTGTAGGAAGAGTAGCGTTTTAAAAGACTCTCAGAGAAATTGCAATTTTTAGTACTCATTGTATCACCGTTCATCCAAATCAAAAACTGATACATAGAATTATGTATCTTAGTGTAATCTACTTGTGTGCCCAGTTATATTGAAATTAGACCAAAACTGAAGGAGGAGTAGCATTTTGAAAAAAAAATGTTTAGACAGATGGACGGACGCATTACTATCGCATAAGCTTTTCTGGTCTCTGACCAGTAGAGCTAAAAATAATGTTAAGTAAGATTTTTTTAACACAAGACCCATTGTAACACAATTGATATCTACAGCTGTGTATTAGTGCTTTAAATAAATAAGACAGGCAAGTGTTTCTAGGGCATAATAATCCCTATGCTTGTCTAAGGAATATGTATTTTCTTTATTATAAATAATATTTATAATGTTAGTTATAATTATTGTGTGTTTCTCTTAAATCAGTTTATAGGTCAGTACTGTACATTGTAAAATAAGATGTTAGATAATAATTTAGTCGGTCAAATCGGGGACAAATAAACTTAATTACATAATTCTTGGAGGAGTTTAAGGAGGCTGGTGGGTCAACAAATTAATCCCAAATTAACCACCAGATTTAACTTATTTTTTCTAGATAGGGTATCTTTAGCTGTCAACTATCTTATGGCAAAGAAAAAATTCATACATTTAAGTTTTAAAATTTGATCATTTTTTATATCTTTATATGGAGCTCTCCTTTTAAAGGAGATTGAAATAGTCTGAAAATGGCTGCCATCCCCCAGCCTCTTTAAGCACTTACCAAAGAAACGAGAGAAGAGAACAGATGGGCATCCCAGATGGGCATCCCGTTTATGGGTGAGAATAATAAACTTCAACTAGTAAGAGTCAACCCCGAAGTTTTTAGTACAAACATTGGAGCGGACATGGAAATGACTCTCCATCTGCTGCAAAGGGAAATGGCAAATATACAAAACTAGGTTTGGCTTTCTTCGGACAAATGGCCGGAATAGTAAACAAACATCTCCGGTATAAAAAAAAAAAGAGGAACCGGGAGAGCCCAGGTAGACGGCTACTGAGATACTCAGAGAGTCACTGGACCCTGTAATTCCTCCCCTGAACAGGACTGGACACTTGGGATAGGTTTATGGAAATTCCGAACTTTTAACTTTGAAAGACTTTAATTTTAATTCCGAACTTTAAACTTTGAAAAGACTTTAATCTTTATTCTTCGAATCTTATTTAAAAACTATACGATCACTGTTGTTTTTGATGACTTGTATGCAACGTAATAAAATTTTGCTCACCTGATATTTCCAGGTAAAACTGTGGCCCCACCCTCAGGGGTCAAGATTTGAAGAAAATTGTATTTACACTACCTGAATGCTTCCAAATTAATATAATCAATCATGTCTATATTGTTCTTGACAAGATGATTTTTAACGATTTTTCCATTAGATTCTTCTGAATTATTGCCGACTCGGCGTTTTATAATGATAATCAATCCAATAATTTCCTATGTATAACTTTGATCGTCCATTTTAGCCTCACCCTCCTACCCCGGGGGTCAGGATTTGAAGAAACTTGAATCTACAGTACCTGAGGATGCTTCAACATTAGTTTCATCTCTCCCAACCCAGTGATTCTTGAGAAGAAGATTTTGAAAACACGCAACCAAATTTTTACTATTTCTTAATCATCTCTTCGTGAATGAGCGCCTGGCCATAGTGTTTTGATGGACAAACAGACAAATATATAAACAGACATACAGACGCCCGGACAGGACTAAAACTTTAAACTTAGAATCTTTGATTAGGGAGTCATAAAGAGTGTTTTACATTTTTTTCTTGTACCAAAAAATAAATAATTAAATGAAAAACTTAGCGATATATTATTTGTATCTCTTATATCGGTATTGTTTCAGCAAAATTTCAATTTTTCATAAATCGGACGCAATGCGTCGGACTGATATACAGTTCTTAAATGAACAATTACTTTTTAACAGGGTTTGATTTCTATCACGATAAAGTAAAATAATGTTTCATGAGAAGATTGAGAAACAATACTATAAAATACCTGTAAATAATATTTATTCAACATAAAGATAAATTACATTGTATAATTGAAAACAAAACATTATGATTCAAAACAGATTTTAAGAACGAAAAAAAAAACAACAAACAAAACAAACTTGGATCTGTTGATTCAATTGACATGCCAACCAATGATCAATGATTTCTCGAACTTCGAAATTCCTTGACACTGGAAAAACTATATGTATGTATATGTTAACAAAGTTTAACATGTAAAAAAAGATATCAACTGTTCCTTTATTAGACGCACTGAATAAGTGGAAAACAATAACATACAATCAATCTAATAATCAATCTTACAATTTTGGTTGATAATTCTACAGATAGACCGATGTTTTTTTTTTTGTATCAGAGGAAACTTTTCATATTTGAATATTTACATACAACATGTTCTAGCGTAGAGCTTTATGGTTTATCTGATGTAGTTGTTGACTTCACGACTATTTATACGGCTTATAACACTTGTAGTATTTTCACATATGTCTGAAAGCATTCTCAATAGTTAATTCAACTCTTGTTGACTTCACGACTTGTAACATTTTTAATCTTTTTCACAAATGTATGAAAACGTCCCCCCGTCACAATTATAATCTCCCCAGATGCCCCCACGGCAAATTTGTACACAGTCCCCTACCCAAGCATTATCCGGTTCACTGGGGTACCAGTTGGAGTAGGAAGTGACGTCACGGTTGTTTCCTGTCCAGACAAATCTCCCCTCCTGTTCAATATCGTTCGCACCTATCCAATGTGAACAGCAATGCCACCATGTACTGCATTCCCCTGAAAGTTGTTAAATGAAAATAAGAAATTAACTTAACTTTTTTTTTAGTAGAAGAGCAAGTGAAAATGTCGAGATTAAAGATCCTACTAGTTATCCAGGACTAATAAAGGGTGTACCGGGATTAGTATCAGGTTGTGATCCATACACGCTAAGGCCAGAGTACTCCTTTGTTTGAACGAATTTGTTTTTTATTTACCCCAAATAATTCCTTTTAAACATAATTCGAATAAACTGTGTTTCAACTAATCGATATGATTTACTATGTGTTCGTATTACAAAGCATCATACGAGGGATGTTCGAAAAATTTGTGGACTTTTGTCATATCTTTTTTTTAGCTCTTCTGAGCCAAAGGCTCAAAGAGCTAATGCTATGGCCATTTGTTCGGTGTGCGTAGACTTTTAAGAATATGGGCCATAACTCATGAACCCCTTGGCCAATCAGTACCAAATTTGTCACAGGGTATTCTTGGCCCAAGGGCTATCATTTTTACTAAAATAAGGGTTGAGACCTTTAAACAAGGGGAGATAATCAGGAAAACAAAACCATAAGTAATGTTTGCTAATAAATCTTCTTCTCCATAACCACCAGGCAGATTTTCACTAAACTTACATACAAGGATCAGCATATGTCGAAGATTAAAAGTTGCACGGGGAATTACCCTTGGGCAAAGGGCGTGGTCTCAAGGTCACTTCAAAGTTGACCTAAATTTACAATTAATAAAAACGTGTATATTTTGCTTACTATAAGGACTAGAATTATCAAATCTTTAAGTTGATGCATCTTATGACTTCACATCATGTTAACTCAAAAGTAGGTCACGGTGACCTACTTTTCTTAAATTTTGCGGGGATTTGTATTCAAATTGATTTGAAGGAATATTTTGGATACTTTAAGGCCTATGATCATCAAACTTTGTCAGTTGATGCATCTTGGGTCCTCGAACAATGTCACCTTAAAAGTAGGTCACCGTGACCTACTTTTTGAACTTTATGACTTATCCTTTTAAAAACTTTCAATCCCGTTATTTCAGACACTGGGAGGTTTAGAATCATCAAATCTTGTAGTTTGATGCATCTTGGGACCTTGAAACATATTTATGGAAAAGTAGGTCACTGTGACCTACTTTTTGAATTTTGCCTACGTTTGTTTTCAAATTGTTTAAAACGCATATTTTGATTACCTTCAGACCTACGATCACCAAACTTGGTCAGTAGATGCATCTTGGGGCGTTGAAAAATGTCGACCAAACGGTAGGTCACGATGACCTACCTTCGACATTTTATGGCTATGTTTAAGTATCTTAGGTATTTATTGGCTTAGAACCATCAAACTTTGTGAGTCGATGCATATTTGGTTTTTGGAGAGTGACGACGAAAAAGTAGGTCACATGTGACCTACTTTTGACATTTTATGGCTTTATTTAAGTATCTCCGTTACTTATTGGCTTAGAATCATCAAACTTTGTGAGTCGATGGATCTTGGGTTTTCGGAGAGTGACGACTAAAAGTAGGTCATGGTGACTTACTTTTGACATTTTGTGGCTATAATTAAGTATCTCTGGTACTTATCGACCTAAAATCATCAAACTTTGTGAGTTGATGCATCTTGGGTTTTGAAGATTGACGACCAAAAAGTAGGTCACAGTGACCTACTTTTGACATTTTTATGGCTATATTTATGTACACCACAGTCCAAAATGTACTGACATTCCCATTTTTTACTGACAAACTTAGAAAATTACTGACAATGTGCTGTCCTTACTGATAAACTTAGACAATTACTGACCTTTTTACTGCCGGTGCTGATAAACTTAGTCGATGCTGATAAACTTAGACAATTACTGACCCGTTTACTGTCCCTGCTGAAAAACTTAGACAAGTGCTGACATTTACTGATAATTACTGTCCCTATTGTTCTCGCTCTCGGGGAGGCTGCAGAGGTGTGAAATTGATTTTTTTTTTTATTTCAAAGAGGGTTTATTTGATTTTTTAATGAATAATTTTATTTATTATTAAAAAAATATATTTCTACTGCATATTTATGCCGCAATGATATTTATAAAAAGATTAAATGATCAATTTATGGAGAATAATGTGTTTAACAAAAATTTCATAAGGAAATATACGTATATAAAACTTCAAAGCTTTTCAGCAGAAACAAAATCATAAAATTAGTTCTGTGTTGTTTAGTAGCACAATGTTTACAGCAAATTACAGCCATGAATTCTTTTCCTCCCGACCATAAAAAAATATTTATTTATTCGTTCTTTTTAAAAAATTTACATTGTAAGTTTAGATAATTTCTTTCTTTTTTTTGCTACGGGCCTATGTTCATATTCATTGATCCTTAATATTCATTTATTTAATTAATATCCATTTAATTTTTTTTTAACAGAAAACATCTCCATGCAGGTCGATTTCTATGCCTGTTTAACTGTAGTCATGATTTGTAATGCACGGCAACTCATTCGATCTGTATTGTGTGATAAAATAAATATTAATAAATAAATAATTTTTTAAAAGAACGTTAGCATGTATATTGATACCAATTTATGCTTTTCAAACTAAGTAAAATACTCTTTGAAGTTATATTTAATTTGAAGGGGGGGGGACACATGCGATCTTTAATCAAGATGTATTATCACTTTTCAAAATAGGCACACATGCAGGTCAAAAAAAGTAATACTGCCCAGTTTAATTATTCCTCCTATTTTTTCTTAAGTTTGTATGCCTCACTGATCTATCGTAAATGTGGTAGACTTACATATGATAACACAAAAGGGAGAAAATTGACATCAATCTGATTAAAATCAGCTGTTTTGAAACGCTACCGCTTACGAAAGTTCGTAGCTTGACAAACTTTTTAAGGTTCGAATTATCAAATAATTATATTGGCAAGAGAGTATTCTGATTGCTTTTTTCAAAGGTGTTTGGGGGTAATAATATACAATGTCTGTGAAAATTTTGAGCCAGTAATAATCTTTATTTTAATTTTTTTGTGCTGGTGATTAATCTGTCAATAAAATCGGAATAATTTTTTTTACAGTTTCTCGCTTGTTTGAATGGTAAGGTTTTGATGTCGTACTGAGATGTGTACATTTCGTTAGTTTATGGTGCAGTAGAAAATTCTAACTCTAATTCGATACTGTAAATTAACCGATATAATGTAAACTAATCGTATTTGTAAGTATAACTCTATCGGGGACCTACAGTTACATATTAATCATCATGTATATATATATACTAACTTTCGTATATATAGATTCCTGAGTATGCATCAAAATCCATTTCTTTCGTATTAAACTTTTATTTTCCGAGGATTTATTTTAAGAATTACCAATAAAAAGGTTTTATAAATCTTAACGCTAATTACATAAAAAAGATAAATAATCGACCACTCATAGTGTTATTGGGAACTCTTGTTCAGTATTTATGAACCATTCATTTAACAAATACTGTATTAATGTGCTAATTTTATTCGTCCAAAATGATTTAAATTTGTCAGCTGATAATCAGCAGAATTATTGAACACACGATCGAAAACTCTGTAAAACACCTGTGTGTAGAAGAAGTCGCCTGAGGTGATCCAAGTGTGTACGGTAGCGGGAGAATGAGACAATAGGTGTCACTGCTGCATTATTAAGACCACTCGTTGGATTTCACAGGAAGTTAGTTACGCAACATTACGGAGACGGGTATACCTGTCTGTTTTCAACACATTAGGCTGTTCAAAATTAATTCTACGTTTAACGTCACCTCTAAAGTTCAAAACCTACGAGGGAGGGAGGAAAAAAATAAACAAACAAAAATTTCAAACACTTGTGAATTTATTCAAATAAACCTATTCTGTTCATTAATAAACACTACAACTGAGTAATAAGAGTATTGGATGTGACACCTAAGTTTATATTTCCCTAGCAGAGTTTTTCCTTAGAATGTTAATTGGTTTGAGTCTTTTTGTGGCCAAACAATATAGACAGAATGTGCAGGAAAGTGGCTTTTAAGTAGGCCTCAGTTGTCCTTTGGATTTATATTGCCAAATCCCCATGGTATCCTGTAAGGAAATGCTTCTTCTTGTGGGAATGGTTAATCAATATCTACAATTAAAATTATGATGACAATATTTAATACATTCTTATATTGAAATATCTTGAAATAGAATTATGTTGCATTTTTTCTCATAGTACTAGATCTGCTAGCTTTTTAGTTTTGAAAATGTAAATTCTAATGTTTGGATCATAGCTATTGCATGTAGTTTATTCTTAATACCTTCAATTCCACACACAGGACAAGGTTCGTCTGACACTTCTTGGAATATCCCAACCACTTTTCTTGCTCTCTTTCAATTGAAAGGCCTTATTTTCTGTAAGCTTCACACTACTCAAATGAAAAAGAATAGTATTATCTTTTCCAAAAATGTAGCTATTTGTAGGTACATAAATTATGAAGAAATCCATTGTCTTACTCATTACTGTTCCTTAATTTTTTACAGAAATGTTTAAAATGAAACTATTTAATAAAATTTAAATGATGATCTCATTGTATATAAAATTTTCACACACTTTGCACTCAGTAAAAAGTCTTGCGATTCTCTCCAAAATACCATGAAAAGTTCAGCCAACATTATCACGAACTGAGAGTCTGTCATTGTCGAAGTCTGTTAACATGTGATTCTAAGACTGACAAAAAATCAACAAACTAGACTTTGTCATTAACTTCAATCATTTAAACATCTATTTTTTACTTACATTTATGACCCCAAACTGTTTAATTCACTACTTTTCTTTTAATAAAACACCAACATCATCTACTGCGGTATCAAAGCACATTTTCTGTCACTACGGGAAGCAGAATTTAGTCGCTAATTGTAGAACCAAACCGGAACGGAAATACGGAATTCCGAAATGTTTGTTTTTTCAAAGACGATTTTCTCCAAAACCTACGCGCGCGGGTGATGTTAAACATAGAATTAATTTTAAACAGCCTTAAGCAACTCAACACAGTCATCTTTTTTTCAGAATAGATTAAGTTATTTTTTAAAAATGTACGTAATTAAGTTTCAGGTATTAAATGTATATTACCTACAATATAGAATGTGAAAATCTGATTCGGGAAAGACAAACTTTTCAGATTTAGCTCCATTTTAAACAAGAGGCCCAGGGGCCACAGCGCTCACCTGAGCACATCGGCTAGGAAAAAGCACATATCAGATCAGAACTGAAAGTTTACTGAGGTGATGTTTGGGGGAGGGGGGGCTTGAATTTTAACCCCCCAGGGGTTCATGAATTGAACTAACACTACCTTAGGATGATTCCTTATAAATATCACTAATCATGGCTTTGAAGTACTTGAAAAGAAGATTTTAAATATATTGGTTTCCCAATATATCCCTATGTAAAACTTGGGTCGGCCATTTTGGCCCCGCCCTAGCCCCAGGGGTCATGATTTGAACAAACCTGAATCTACACTACCCGAGGATAATATCACATGAGTTTTATCTTTCCTGTCTCAATGGTTCTTGAGAAGAAGATTTTTAAAGATTTTTCCTATATCTTCCTATGTAAATCTTGGGACGGCCATTTCGGCCCCGCCCTAGCCCCGGGGGTCATGATTTGAACAAACTTGAATCTACACTACCTCAGGATGATTCCACATGAGTTTTATCTATCCTGGCCCAGTGGTTCTTGAGAAGAAGATTTTCAAAGATTTTTCCTATATATTCCAATGTAAAATTTGGGTCGGCCATTGTGGCCCCACCCTTGCCCCGGGGGTCATGATTTGAACAAACTTGAGTCTACACTACCTCAGGATGATTCCACATGAGTTTCATCTTTCCTAACCCAGTGGTTCTTGAGAAGAAGATTTTTAAAGATTTTTCCTATATATTCCTATGTTAAACTTGGGTCGGCCATTTTGGCCCCACCCTTGCCCCAGGGGTCATGATTTGAACAAACTTGAATCTACACTACCTCAGGATGAATCCACACGTGTTTCATCTTTCCTGGCCCAGTGGTTCTTGAGAAGAAGATTTTTAAAGATTTTTCCTATATATTCCTATGTAAAACTTGGGTTGGCCATTTTGGCCCCACCCTTGCCCCGGGGGTCATGATTTGAACAAACTTGAATCTACACTACCTGAGGATGATTCCACATGAGTTTCATCTTTCCTGGCCCAGTGGTTCTGGAGAAGAAGATTTTTAAAGATTTTTCCTATATATTCCTATGTATAAAACTTGGGTCGGCCATTTTGGCCCCACCCTTGCCCCGGGGGTCATGATTTGAACAAACTTGAATCTACACTACCTCAGGATGATTTCACATGAGTTTCATCTTTCCTGGCCCAGTGGTTCTGGAGAAGAAGATTTTTAAAGTTTTTTCCTATATATTCCTATGTAAAACTTGGGTCGGCCATTTTGGCCCCACCCTTGCCCCGGGGGTCATGATTTGAACAAACTTGAATCTACACTACCTGAAGATGCTTCCATATGAGTTTCATCTTTCCTGGCCCAGTGGTTCTGGAGAAGAAGATTTTTTAAAAATGCCATTAATTTTTAACAAATTCATGATTATCTCCCCTTGGAAAAGGGCGTGGCCCTTCATTTGAACAAACTTGAATTCCCTTCACCCAAACATACTTTGTGCCAAGTTTGGTTGAAATTGGCCCAGTGGTTCTTGAGAAGTAAATGAAAATGTGAAAAGTTTACGACGACGACGACGACAACGACGACAACAACGACAACGACGACGACGACGACAGACAACGGACAGATTGTGATCAGAAAAGCTCACTTGAGCCTTTGGCTCAGGTGAGCTAAAAAGCAAAATTATAAAATGAAGAAATCAATTCTAATTATGGTTTTAGGGGGAAAGGGGGTCTTCCTCAACATTTCAGTTAACAGGATTAAGTTGGGTTATTGTGCGATGTAAAATTTAAAGGACATAGAAGTAGAAAAACAATAAATAATGTGCTGTCACTCACTTTCATGTATGTAAAGTTTTGTTTATCAAATTTGTCACTCACTTTCATGTATGTAAAGTTTTGTTTATCAAATTAAAAAAAAAAAAAAAGTGGGGGAAATAATTCCAAGACTGTATATTAATTATTTTATTAACTTCTCTGAGAGAGAGAGAGGGAGAGAGAGAGAGACAGAGAGAGAAAACGAACGGCAACTAGGCACGGGAGACGGTGGAGATTTTCAGTGAATATTAAAAATGTTCATCGTATTAGAAAGTAATAAAGTATTAATCAAACCTGAAAAATAATAATTACAATTGTAGATTGTACCAAGTGGTCATAAGAATCTGTGCCATGCAAAATAGCGATAAATCTTATTCATGTGTACTAAATATTGCGTTTTTCATGTAACCTAGTAAAACACAAGACTTTAGTGCTAATATTGTAAGCGATGAACCTTTTATTATAATTTAAGGTATTTATGACCAAAATTGCAGGGCGCAGTTTATATTTTAAAGCGCTAGAAATTAATTTTACCATGTTTCTCACGTTCAGTAGAAAACTCGTGATCATTTATAATCGATCGATTCAAACCGGAAACCCCAAACAGTGGTTTATGCACATGTAACGTGACTTGAACAGATGTCCAGGACCATTTAGAAATGAAATTACCGATACTTTATAATTCAATTTTTATAAAACTAAAGATGTCTGTTTTGTTTTACATGTAAAAAATAATCTGAAACAGGAAATACTTAAACAACTATACATTTAAATACGGGTATATTTAGCATCTGTCTTCATAAGAATTATTTATAATACTGTATGATGAAAACTACATTGTAACTTGTCGGTAATTTATATAAATTGATTGACTAGGGATAGGGATGAAGTGAAATTATTCAATACATTTATTTTAACTTATTCCACACATACACTGTAATTAATTAATATGGGATCGTTTTGTTATGAATTGTTTTACACATATGGTAATTATCAATAATAAATTTATATTTTCTGAGAACTGAAAAAAATAAGACTGTTTCTACTTTAAAATAGAATAACACACACATTTTCACATCACTGCTGCTACCCCCAGCCTGAGAATAATAATAAATCTTCTATATAACTTGATAAATAGAGCTTTTCAAAACTGTCATTTGAACATTTAAATATGAAATTATTTTATTAAAAAAAAATCAATTTCACACCTCTGCAGCCTCCACGAGAGCGAGAACAATAGGGACAGTAATTATCAGTAAATGTCAGCACTTGTCTAAGTTTTTCAGCAGGAACAGTAAAAAGGTCAGTAATTGTCTAAGTTTATCAGCACCGACTAAGTTTATCAGCACCGGCAGAAAAAAAAGGTCAGTAACTGTCTAAGTTTTTCAGTAAAGACAGCACATTGTCAGTAATTTTCTAAGTTTGTCAGTAAAAAATGGGAATGTCAGTACATTTTGGACTTAGTAGTGGTATCTCAGGCACTTATTGGCTTAGAATCACTGTGACCTACTTTTGAATATCTTAGGTACGTATTAGCTTAGAATCATCAAACTTTGTCAGTTTAGGCACTTTGGGTTTTCGGAAAATATCGACCACAAAGTAGGTCATGGTGACATACTTTTGACATTTTATGGCTATATTTAATTATATCTGGTACTTATTGGCTCGGAATCATCAAACTTTGTCAGTTGAGGCATCTTAGGGTTTCATTGAATGTCCAACAAGAAGTAAGTCACGGTGACCTACTTTTGAATATCTCAGGTACTTTTTGGCTTAGAATCATCAAACTTTGTCAGTTTAGGCACTTTGGGTTTTTGGATAACGTCGACCAAAAAGTAGGTCACTGTGACCTACTTTTGACATTTGATGGCTATATTTAATTATCTCAGGTACTAATTGGCTTAGAATCGTCAAACTTTGTCAGTTGATGCATCTTGGGTTTTCAGAGAATGTTGCCCAAAAAGTAGGTCATGGTGACCTACTCTTGAATATCTCAGAATCATCAGTCTTTTTCAATTAATGTATCTTGTATCCTCAAAAGGTAGGTCATCGTAACCTACTTATGGTATTTTATAATTATATTATAATATCTTCAGTCTTAAGTGGCTAAATATTATCAAACTTTGTAAGTTGATGAATTTTGGGTCTTATATGATACTAATAGAGTCTGAGGCTTCTAATAGAAGTGATAGATTGTACAATTTATCAGAAGAGCGATTCAAGGCCCTTGGGCCTCTTGTTTTATTTGACGTCATATGTTATAGTCATATTTAGTAAGTTACAAACAATGCATTTAATAATGTCTATAGTCATTTTTTGTGTAAAATGGACAAAAACGCAAGACAACCTAGAAATAGAATTAAGAATTGATTCTTATTCTAAATTATGGCTTGATATTTTGCTTTGTTAAAAGGATGTCAATTTAGGTAGTCCGTAGTGAAAACGCCAAAAACGATGACGTTTAAGAACGTCACGGAGCAACAGATAAGAATGAAATTTTGCGTTTTACTCGGAAAATCTTTTAATAAAATTTTGAAATGTTGGAGGAATAAACAAAAATATGTCACAAGCGAGTGGTGCATGAGTATACAGATAGTACAGGCAGTATTTGAGTGATAGAGACTCTGTATCGGATGAGGACAATCTGAAAAGAAACGGTTTAACTGTAAAAAATCTTAACAAAATCTTTATAAAGTTGAAACCTCAAGGAAAGACATTTGAGCTACTAAGTTGCTTATCTTGTGACAGCAGAGTTCATGCAGATATAACAGAAATTCAAACCTTAACGAAGGAAATTATACATCGAGAACAATTGTTAAAGAAATAAATGTCAAGTATTAGAAAAAAGGTTTTTAATGCGTGGATATTGGATAACACTGTATGAAATGTAAAGGGATAGTATTTTATACAAATTCTCGACGCTATGTTTTGACATTACGTTGCAATTAAGTGTGATCCGCGGGTGCAAAACATGTTGAATTTAAAACAAAAAAAAATGATTTCTGTTAAATCAAATGGAATGAAACTTCATACATCAACAAAACATATATGTTTACATATTATAATGTGCTTGTTTTAAATTTCAGGTGAGTAATATATTACGAAGATATATATTACGTCCACGAACTTTTCGAACAACCCTCGTATTGTAATATAATTTGTTCTTGTATCATAGAAAAACTATGCATTGTGACCTGATGATTTTTACCCAAAGCTAAAGTCAACTAGTGCTAATTGTAACGGGGACCGTTACAGATGTTCCCCAAACGCTTCCCAACTCCCTTTTGGTGCCATATTCTCTGTAAGCTTCATTAAATAAGACAAGCTCTATGCATTTGAGACTTTAAGAACGTTTACGCAGAAGTGCACCAAGTTCATTCAAATTTTAGCATTGCAAGCGTGCGCATGTAAATGCATGTGCGTAATAACCATATCACCATAAAATCTATATATTTTAATACACTAAATATTAAAGTATTTAATCCTAAAGTATGAAGAAATACGCTCATTCAAGTGTATTTTTGATTTTATTCATTTCACGTGCATGAACGTGCATACATGACCATACCTTCTTTTAGAAGTCCATTTTATCTATCTATGTTCTAAATCCCACCCCGTTTGGTTGAAAACTAAGGGTGTTATTGCTGTTAAAGTTTCAGCCAATCAGATTGCAGCGCACTTTCACGCACGTGTATGCATGTGCATGGTGACCATACCATCTTGTAGAAATCTATTATATCTATCTATGTTCCAAATCCCATCCTGTTTGGTTGAAAACCAAGGGAGTTATAGATATTTAAAGTTTAAGCCAATCAGATTGCAGCGCACGTGCATGCACGTGTTTTCATGATAATTGCTATATATCATGTTGTAGGATATCGTATTGCATGGCTATGTTCAAAATTTCAAAGGATTTCGTCAAAAAACAAGAAAGATATTGAGACTTTAGTTTCAGCCAATCAGAGCGAAGCGCACGTGCATGCGCGTGAGATCTTGCTATTTTGACCATGTCATATTGTCTATGCTACTAATATATCCTTATATTATGAGTTTCAAAGCATTTTATTAAAAATGTGAAAAGTTTCGCCTATATCAATTAAATCGGTCATTTCACGTGTTGCACGTGCACGCTCTTGCAAGCACGTGCGCGCAAAATGACCTTCGTTCCGCAAATCTACATAACATGCCTACTGACCCTAAAAGGGTTTTACCTAAGTCGGATGTGTAGTTTACAAGATCACTCCCGGACAAAAAAGTACCCAGGAAGAAGAAGAAGAAGAAGAAGAAGAAGAAGAAAAATAATAATAACTAGTGCTAATTGTAACGGGGACCGTTACAGATGTTCCCCAAACGCTCCCCAACTCTCTTTTTGTGCCATATTACCTGTAAGCTTCATTAAATAAGACAAACTCTATGTATTTGAGACTTTAACAACATTTACCCGGAAGTGTACTAAGTTCATTCAAATTTTAGTATTGCACGCGTACGCATGCGAATGCCTGTGCGTAATGACCATATCATTTTGTCTACACAATCCATATATTTTAATATACTAAAAATGAAAGTATTCAATCCAAAAGTAATAAAGAATACGCTCATTCAAGTGTATTTTTGATTTCGTTCATTTCATGTGCACGCACGCGCATACATGAGCACGGTGACCATACCTTCTTGTAGAAGTCCATTACATCTATCTATGTTCTAAATTCCACCCCATATGGTTAAAAACCAAGGGCGTTATACCTGTTAAAAGTTTCAGCCAATCAGGTTGCAGCGAACGTACACGCATGTGCATGGTGACCATACCTTTCTTGTAGTAGTCCATTATATCTATCTATGTTCTAAATCCCATCCTGTTTGGTTGAAAACCAAGGGAGTTATAGCTGTTTAAGGTTTCGGCCAATCAGATTGCAGCGCACGTACACGCACGTGTATCCATGTGCAGGGTGACCATACCGTCTTGTAGTAGTTCATTATATCTATTTATGTTTCAAATCCCATCCTCTTTGGTTGAAAACCAAATGAGTTATAGCTATTTAAAGTTTAAGCCAATCAGATTGCAGCGCACGTGCATGCACGTGTTTTCATGATAATTGCTATATATCATATTGTAGGATATCCTAATGCATGGCGATGTTCAAAATTTCAAAGCATTTCGTCAAAAAACAAAAAAGATATTGAGATTTTTGTTTCAGCCAATCAGAGTGCAGCGCACGTACATGCGCGTGAGATCTTGCTATTTTGACCATGTCATATTGTCTATGCTACTAATATATCCTTATATTATGAGTTCTAAAGCATTTCATCAAAAATTTAAAAAGTTACATCTATATCAATTAAATGGGTCATTTATCATGTTGCACGTGCGCGCTCTTGCAAGCACGTGCGCGCAAAATGACCTTCGTTCCGCAAATCTACAATACATGTCTACTGACCCTATAAACATTTCACCTTAGTCTGATGTGTAGTTTACAAGATCACTCGAGGACAAAATTTTCCCAGGAAGAAAAATAATAAGAACTAGATGCGATCTCGTTGCGAGCAACGAGTAGGTCTTCCGTCCGATTTCTGATGGAGTAAGACCTTTGTTGGGATAATTCTATTGATAGGATATGAAAAACTCCAGATGTCAAAAAGGCCCTAGAATATGAAAATGTTGGCTCTTCCAATTTCAATCAACAACAATCAACTGCCGGTTCATCTTATTCACTTCCGGTGCGACCGGATGTGCTCAAAACGACTTTCAACTCTACATTAAGCATGTAGTTATCATCCCTGAAAGTTTCAATGGAAAATTCTCATTTTTAGATAACTTCCGGTTTGAACGAACCATACTTCCGGTGGAAATATTAGGACTCGACGCATTCTTTAAATCTTTATAATGAACAATTACATTCATCAGAAAATGAAAAAATGAAAAAAATCGTTATATTGAAACTACTTCCGGTTTACAACGGAAGTGTCGACGGAAAAAGTGAAACACGCTACGCACATCTTAAGGTCAAGATATACCATCCCTGAAAGTTTCATGAATTTATATTCAATAATCTCTAAGAAAACGTCCGGACAAAAATTTCATTTAAAAAACTGAAAATCGACCGTAACTCGCGACCGGAAGTGACGTTTTCCAAACGAGAAAAAATGACACCAGTTCAATTAATTTTACATCATTGCTGAAAGTTTCATGAAAATCCATCAAAGCGTTTTCGAGAAATCGTCTGCACAAAATCGGTAAGAAGAATAATAGTGGAAAAGAAACAACAGAATAATAAGAAGGTCTTCCGCTGAAGACGGAAGACCTTAACTAGTGCTAATTGTAACGGGGACCATTACAGATGTACCCAAACGCTGCCAACTCCCTTTTGGTGCCGTATTCACTGTTAGCTTCATTAAAGAGACAAACTTGAGACTTAAACAACGTTTACCTAGAAGTGTACCGAGTTCATTCAAATTTTAGCAATGCACGCGTGCACATGATGCATATGCGTAAT